>NW_026991724.1:38930103-39065103 GCF_029215605.1 Mirounga angustirostris | reverse complement strand
GAATTCCTCCCCAGCTGGAGGTGAGGGCCAGCTTTGTAAGTCCTTTAAAAAAAAAAAAAAAACAAACAAAAACTTATCTTTGTAAACCTTTCTCCCACCCTATTTCAGTCTTTGGAACTTATGACTGATAATCCTCTTTGTTTCAAGAAAGGCATGGTTCTTATGAAAAAAAAAAAAATGTTCACAAGATTACATGGAGAGATCGCCAAGTCTCCCCAAAATAATGCCCTAACAGTCAAGTTCATCTCAGTCCACATTCTGAGTATTTTTAGGGTAATGTTACCCTTTATGCACCAAGCTAATAGAGAAAAACCGAACACCTCTATCCCTGGAAGGCAGCAGGTAGAATCCCAGATTCCGCACTCGGTTCTAACACTTGCCTCCAAAGGTGAGAGAGGGCACCTCCCTCTAGATGTGTTTCCTAAGTTCTCCGGGATGTCGCCATCCATCAGCCAGAGCCCGTGTTAATACGGGCCTTCACATAATGAACGGTATACTTTGCAGATTTCTGTTTCCAGAAAAGAGTGATTTAATATCATAAAATAAAGCGTCAGACCTCCATGCCAATTACTGTGTTTAAGTCATCGAAAGCCACCCAGGAAGGTCAGGGGAGCATGCCAGTGTTAAGGGAATGTGTAACCCATCTGCAAAGAGAGGCCAAGTTATGCTGCTTTCTGGATAAGAAGAGCAACTCGCTAAAAGCTTCAACATAGTGAGAAGAAAATGTCAGACGCTACAAGCTTGTTGCATTGGCAATAAACATGAGCCAATAACTAAATCATTGTCGCCGGTTCTACTCGTGGGTCAGGCTGAGAAATACTGAAACACATAATCAAGTTCTTACTGTATTTTAATAGAAAAACAAAAACCATCGAGATCAGAGCCTACAGATGATTCCTAAAAGTCAGAAAGCAAGAGGAACGTGTAAGGAGACAGACTCCCAGGTGAATGAGTGAAGTCTCGGTTGAACTGGCAGAGTGGGAACGGAAGAAATGAATGCTCACCTTCCTAACGGTTAACCTTCTGTTAGTCCTCTCCTGGGGCTCTGCTCTGAGAACCCCAAACAGAAGTTTCCAATGAGGAAACAATTAAAATCTAAAAACCTGAAAAACATCCCTCAAATAAGACCAATGTACCTGAGGGAGCAGAGTGGTTGTATTTTTATTTACTTATTTATTTATTTTTATTTTTTTATTATTTATTTTGCATGTCCTCTGGCCCTGGGAACAGTGCCCACCTAATCACAACACGCCAACATAACAGCCACGCTTTAGTCAGCAGGCTAGTTTGGGGGCTTAAAGGGAAAAAAAAAAAAAGAATGGCGATATTTCACAGATCAATCAAAAAAAAAAGAAAAAGGTAAAGTATTTAAATTATTTTAACATCAAGTGTTTTTCAAAGCTATAAATATATATGAGGGAACTAATTGTAAACTTCTCCCAGAAACCCAGATCCAAATTCACGTTGCCATGCGAATTCAATGATAATAAATTACATCCTTCCAAGTAAAGCATCCGCTGTAATAAAACACCCACCCCAGAGAACTCAGAAGCCCTGATCCCAGCTAAAAGGATTCATGCCTTTAGAATTCTGGGCATATATATTATTTTTCTGTCGGTTCTCTCAACTTCTCTCAATTACTGATGTTCTCTACGTAATGAATTTTCTGGGGGTTGATGTGTGATTATGGCTATATTTTTATCTATATGTTTTGTGGTTCTTGTACTTAAGCTCTTTGCTCACAAATCCTTTATTAAAAGTACTAAACTGTAAAAAGCACATTCATATTTCATTCAGTGTTCCACACAGAAATGTGAGTTTTTGCAGCAAACACAGCTGCATAGAGAAAGTTACCATAAAATAACACACTAGACTATAGATCTCTGCACTTTGAACATTTCAGCTCAGAAGTAACTTTACTGAAACTAGGCTTTCCAGAATACTTCCATCTTCTTCCTAACACAAACTCATAACCACCTTCTCCATTTTACAGGTCAAAATCACAGGTTAAAAATTCACTATGGGGGCGCCCGGGTGGCTCAGTCGGTCAAGCATCTGCCTTCAGCTCAGGTCATGATCCCAGGGTCCTGGGATGGAGCCCTGCATGGGATTCCTTGCTCAGCAGGGAGCCTGCTTCTCCCGCTCCCTCCGCTGCTCCCCCTGCTTATGCTTGCGCTCTCTCTCTCTCTGTGTCAAATAAATAAATGAAATCTTCAAAAAAATTTTTTAAAAATAAAAATTCACTATGGATCTCATGCACTTTTAGGCAAAAGCCAAAACCAAACCCATAGATGTTTCAAACTTGGCAGGCCCTACTCTGAGACCCTGCATAGTTTCCATTTGTTCTATCAAAATACTACAGGTAAGAGCCTTACGAGCCCAAGACATCCATACCCATTTTGATACTCGTGGGTCTTTAGATCTTAATTTGAAATGAGTAAGCAGAGGACGGCGCAGTAGGATGACCCTGGTGTGAAGCCAGGACAGCAGAAAGACAAGAAAGGGGCCCCAGTCCATCCCAAGAATTCCAAGATATTGATTCAAAACAGAGAGGCGAGAAAGGCAAAGCTGAAGTCTGACCAATGCAAATGAGCATCTCTTCACAAAAATGTCTCTCCAGGGAACACACACGCTGGCCTGGTCAGCTAGCAAGCCACTGACCTTTTGGGAAAAAAAGGAATGTAGAATTAAAACTGCCAATAAGGCAAAACAATTAACACAGAGATTTCATGAGCAAATGAATAAATGGGTGAATGATGCGAACACTTGTCAGTCGTACTCAGCATTATAAATGAATCTGATATTAAAATTTGGAGGGAAAGAAACCAATGTGACCCTCTGCCAAATCAAATCAATACGCATGTTAAGAGGACCTACTCTGTTTCTGGCCCGGGCTACACACTGTGGTGGACAAAGCACTCGAGGGCATCAACCTCTCCCGCTCACACGGGCCCCTCCTGCCTGAAGCCCAGCCAGTGTCAAGGAGGGGCCAGGGTGCGTGGCCCCCAGATCCCTGCCTTGGTTCCAGACCCAATGCTGCCTGGAGGAGTCCTCCAAGTGACCGGAGGTGGGCTCCTGAACCCTGGCTCCCCGGGCCAGGCCAAGGATCACCAAACGGGTCCCACCCGGCCAGAAGAACATGGGGCAGACCCCACCCAACACAGGTGCTCAAGAGCAGCTCTCGGCCCCCCTTTGGGTGCTGGGAAAAGCAGAGAGAGCACCAATGCAGTTGCTCTGTGATATAGGGGGTGGGGGCCCAGGGTGTATCTCAGGGGCTTGAAACTAAGACCCCTGGGCAGCCAAAGCTGGTGCTCCCGGATCAAGAGCCGCCTGCCGGGATGCTCACTGCCAACGCACACCTCCACCAGCAAAGCCCTTAATCTACCTAATCGACAGAGGACTCTCCACCCTCCCCACACACCTGGGGGAGCTGAGGTGGTCCAGACTGGGTCCTCTAGGGGTCCAGCATGGATACCAACTCTCCTCCAGGCAGAGTCTCTGCTCCTGGCAGGTGTCCCCCCTGCCCCCAGACAGCTCAAGCTCCTTTCAGGTTTCCTCCACTACCCTGACTGGAGTGGGGAGCTCATACCGTCCACCCCGTCTTGGGAAACCAAGACCCAGACAGCAGGAAGTGCAGTCTCAGGCCCTAGAACTAATGAGAAACAAGTTCCCTGGCCCACCGCCTCCCAGGCCTCAGGCGTCCCCACTCTTCTCTGGGTACTTTCTTGGGATCTTATTCAAAATGCTGCAGAGCTTCAAAGGAACAAGTGTGTCAGGGACAGAGATGTCTGTTTGCCTCGAGCAATCTGCCCAGCCCACAGGTAAGGGACAGCCAGGAGCCCCCCGGAGGCCACGGGGCCCCCCTCTGAGGGACGCATCATTGCCCACTGGCAGGCAGATAGAAATCCGCCTTTGCTCCTACAAGTCCCCTCCAGCCCTACCAGGAACACTCGGGCCAGTCTGCTGCCCATCATTTCCCCACACTGGGGAGGAAGACCCAAGGCTCAGGCAAATAGCCCGCCAGGCTGGCTGCTCTGTGGGAGCAGCCCTGTGTGCGCGGGCCTGTCACCCTCTCTAAGTGACCCTCCCACCCACCATGTTCACGCCAGACCTAGTGGAGCAAAGCACTGCTCGGGGACCTCACCTTGTCACCTCGTCACCTCACCTGTCAGCCCCAACTGTCTCAGGGAAGTCGCTCATCCCGCCCCCTTAGCTGGGGACAGGCAGCCCTGAGAGCCCACCGAGCCAGGCCCCCCTGGGTTGAATCAGCAAAGTGAGGAAGGCAGGTTACACCTCTGGTCCCAGTGCCGACAACTTCCCTGGGCTTCAGTTTTCCCATCTGGAGAATGGGTTCATGACTTCCACTTCCTCCTTTCGGAGGCTTCTGGAAGGCTCAACTGAAGAAAGGCTAAGTGACCGAGCTTTGAAAAGCATCCATCAGTTCTGCAGGCCACCCCCAGGGTCTCAAGCTGTGTTTCCTAAGAAGATAAAGCTGTAAGAACAGGGGGGGGTCTGTGTGTGAGGTGATCCTGGGAAGGCTGGTCATGGGCCAGTGGGAAAGTGGCAAAGGAAGGAAGCCAATACAAAGTAGGTTTAGGAGGGCATTAAGCTGAGGGCACCGGGGCCCCAATCCCACTGAGCTGGTCCAAGACCCCGGGCAAGACCAGGTTGTCCCAACCAAGGCAGGGACAGACAGGGGTCTCCCCGCCAGCTCCCAGCCCAGCACTGACAGAGGGCTGCCCCAGAGGCAGGAACTCGGCGCACTTCTGGCCATCTACACTCCAGTGGTGAGAGGAGCCCTGGGCAGAGTCCAGATGCCTGCCTTCAGCAGCGGCGGCAGGGGGCGGTGTGGGCAGAAGGGTACCCACAGCGTCCGCTTTACCTGGCCAGCCTGGTGTCAAAACAACAGGAACCAGACTCTGTTTTCACAGACAGCCCCTAGGTTGTCGGCTTTCCAGAGAAACTGTGAACCCAGCTGATCGTGGAAATGTAGTGAGAAACACCTCTGGGGGCTGTCACGGGGCAAGCCTCCAGTCAGCCAGCCGGAGCCTCCCACCCGCAGCCTTGGATGCCTCTCATCGCCACACAGGACCTGCCAAGGCAGAGATGCACCAGCCACCGAGCTACCTGGTGGGGGACGAACAGCATGACCAGGACCGGGTCCCACCCTCCAGGAGCTTGGGGTCATGTCTGGGAGATGAAGCGGGCATGATGACAGTGAGGACACCAGGGACAGGCCCTTCCCCCATTCCGGGAGACGTGGGACACCCGTCAGGCTCCAGAAAACATTTCTCCACCTGCACCTCCTGGATGTTAAAAAAATCACACATAACCAAAGCATCTGGAACTAAAATGTTTGCAGGTAAAAACCTCAAGTGTCCATATAATCCAGTGAATTAGATCCACTAGTACTTTGACCATCCCTGTTCATGGAGGTTGTCCTACATATCCCAGCTCCCAATGTCTGGAAAAGTTCTGTGAAAACCACAGGTAAAACAGAGTATTTTATAGTCCAGTGGGGGGGAGGGCATAAACTTATGACAGTGCTAAGAGTGAAGTCATCACCTGTCCTCCTTCGCCAGATCTGGCGAGCTGCGTCTGGGGCATCTGGACATACTGAGTGTCCCCTCGTGTAATGGCCGGGGCGCCGGGCAAGACGGTGGAGGACAGCACAGCCCTGCCCTTGCGGGCGGAGCGGGCAAAGCAAAGTCCAGCCTCGGGCACAGCAACGTCACGGGAGAGCGCCGGGACACTCTTCAGCCACTGGGGAGTTTGCCTGGAGGAGGGGGGCATGTTGACCTCCCGGACAGAGGGCAGAGCAAGGGGACCCCTGCGGAAGGTGGAGATGCCTAGAGGATGCGAGGACCGGCGAACAGGAGTCAGAAGCCTGTGGCTCATGTGCTGCAGCCTCGTCCTTGGCTTTCGAGAGTTAGAGACTCCAAAGGAGAATAATTTCCCTCGAGAGTATCCCGCAGACTGAGCTCTAGGGCTAGGTTGTCGCTCAGAGGCTGTGTAGACACAGGCACCCCACTTCCCCCACCTGACCCCCCTTCTCGGCAGACCTCCCCGGTCTTTGTGCAAATCCTCTACAATCCTGCACGTGATAATCCAGTGCCCTGTGGAAGGTCACAGGCACTGGTAGAGAGGACTGAGCCCCAGAGACAGAGAACTGGGTCCAAGCCCCAGGGCCCACCTGCAACAAAGTTCGAACACGAACCCCCCTGGCCCCAGCATTCCCCTTGTGGCTGTGGCCCTGAGTCCTCCCACCTGCAGGACAGACAGAGCCTTCAACCAGCCACAGACTTGCAGAACATCAGTGCAACCTGTTTGGGGGCTTCTGAAGAAACTGGACCCCCTCCTTACACTGGTGATACACGCATCCTGTTTAAGAATGACCTTCTCAAGAAGAAGGTAGCAGGAGGGGAAGAATGAAGGGAGGGAAATCGGAGGGGTAGACGAACCATGAGAGACGACGGCCGCTGAAAAACAAACTGAAGGTTGCTGGAGTGGGGGGTGGGGTGGGAGGGAGGGGGTGACTGGGTGATAGACACTGGGGAGGGTATGTGCTCTGGTAAGCGCTGTGAATTGTGCAAGACTGTTGAATCTCAGATCTTTACCTCTGAAGCAAATAATGCGATATATGTTAAGAAAAAAAGAAGAAGAAGAAGAAGAAGGTAGCGGGAGGGGAAGAATGAAGCGGGGGAAATCAGAGGGGTAGACAAACCATGAGAGACGATGGACTCTGAAAAACAAACAGGGTTCTAGAGGGGAGGGGGGTGGGAAGATGGGTTAGCCTGGTGGTGGGTATTGAGGAGGGCACATTCTGCATGGAGCACTGGGTGTTATGCACAAACAATGAATCATGGAACACTTCATCTAAAACTAATGATGTAATGTATGGGGATTAACATAAGAATAAAAAAAAGAGAGAATGACCTTCTCCGCCTAACCCCCAGACCTTCTTCTTAGTGATGGAGAAAATACTCTATGCAAACAGTTATTAGAAGAAATGATTTGTATAATGCGCTCCAACATGCCCTACATCTTTACTGAGCCATCTCCATGGAAGTGTCTCAGGTCCTGATACCTCGACAGTGGCTCTGCGGAGCCCCTCCACACACCTCCCTGCTCAGCCAACAGAGGTGGGGCTGGTTTTGCCGAGAGCGCACATGACACCCAGCAGGGACCTGTCTGCACCCAGCCTGGTAATTCCCATATTCCCCGGGCTTTTTTTTCAGCATCATACATTATATTTGAGTCTCTCCAGCAATACAAATTTCAATTTGGCCAAGCTCTTTAATATTAATAGTTGTCAATCCAAATGCAGAGTGCATAATAAAAAATTTAATCGAAACGAATAGCTCACATATTTCTCTACCTCCTAAATATAGTTACCAATTAGACAAAAGATTTGGTTATATAACTTTGTAGAATTAAGGCCACCTACTAAAGACCACCAGTTAGGGCTGAGAAAGCCAAAATGCCGGATTCCATCCTGTTACTTTTGAAGATAAAGCACAGCCAACTCCTCGGCTCTCTTTGTTCGCTGGGCACAAATCGTGGCTATAGAATCCACAGGCATGCAATTCAGGGGAGTCCTTAGAGCTAAATTATGATCAGAAAGTTATCAATAATGATAAAACCGTCATTTCAATAACACTTTACAGCTGACCAGGCCCAACCACCCGGCCTTCTCAGGTTGGGGGGAGGGGGTGTTAACAACACCACCACCCCATTGCACAGACAGGATAACTGAGGCTCAGAGTGGGTCAGTGAGCTGCTCAGCAAGCCACCGTCAGGGTGCTCCAGGAATCCCGTGCTCTGACCCCAGGCATGGTGCTCACCGCAGCTCCTACCTCCTCAGACACAAAAGCAGCCGCAGAGATTGTTCCTGTACAGCGTGAGAACCAGGGGCTGCTGCCCGCTTCCCTCTCTCAGCTGAGAGCCCACACATCGCCACTGGACCAGGGGAGCCCCGGGCCCCACAGCCCATCAAACATCACAGCCAGAATGCCTCCTTGGGCAGGACAGGGATGAAGGCAGACTTTACCATGTGACCAACTGGGGGCCTGATGGGGGGGTCCCAGTGCCACGGTTCCAGGGGAGGGGGTGACCCTCAGACAGTCCCGCATTTCAGAGAATCAGTGAGCAGAAAGGGACCCTGCCTCTCCCATGGAATCCGCCCGCCTGGTTTTGCAGTTGCAGCAACAGTCCTGGAGAGACTAAGAGATTTGAGCAAGGTCACAGAGCTGGTTAGTGGCAGAGCTGAGACCAGAACCTACATGCATGCTCCCGCTGGTGCACTGGAGCATTGATGAGCTCCAGGAACGCTGGGCACGGCCGGGCCAGGCTCCCCCCATTGCGGGGCCTCCTGCTGAGCACTCAGGGCAGCTCTCCTGCAGATGCCTCCAGGCCTCTTCCGTGAGCAGCTCTGGGCTCGGCCCTGAGCTCCATCAAGCAGGAAGTTTAAATGAAATGGCTCCCAAGTTCCTTAAATGGTTTAATAAAACATATACTGACTGCAATGTGCAGTTTATAGTGGCAAACTATTGCCCCTCAGTTGGGAAAAATGACCTCCAGTCGGTAATATTACTTTCAGCTTCACGATTCTGGTCCGCTGTTGGCCATTCCCTCAACCCGCCGGGCAATTCTTTTCCATAACAAGGCGAACTGCAGCCACCATGTGCCCGACTGCCGGAGGTGGAGGAGGTGGCAGGATGGGCCTCCTACCGGCCCCTTCTGTGAGGAGACGAGAGACACAGCGGGCCCATGACGGGGACACATCCAGAGGACAGGAACACAGCTTGGAGAGCAGAAAGACGGCAGAGAATAAGCGGAGGGGCTTCAGAGAGATTTGAGGAACCAGAAAGCAGGCTGGCCCCCCAAGCTCCCGTGTGTGTGAGCTCCCTACTCAACGCCCCTCAGATCCGGGATGGGCAACGAGTTCACACATGGGGGGCGCGGCGGGAGCAGGGGAATGGAGAGCACGCCTGAACTGCGTGCATGTGCAGCTTAAGATTTTAGAAAACGCGGGGGTGGGGCGGGGGATAATGTGAATTTCTAAACCTCTACGACATTAATAACGCTTCTAATCACAAATGCCATTTCCGATATTTGGTGCTGAAAGGTTTTTGTCTCGTCTAAAAAAGTACTGGAATTTGACTGCCAGAAACTGATGACCTTTTATCCTAAACTGTGCATTGAGATGGCTTGTTGAGCTCATTAGTATTATATGGTGAATTAGATTAGACATTTTATGATTTTTCAAAAAAGGCTTTTTTGATATAAAAAAGCAGCAATTTCCTTTTTTGACATTTTTCATTTTTAAGGTAATAAAAATGGCACATGTGTACCATGGCATAATGGATTAATTAAGGAATATTATGTTTATCCTAACTCTTAACCGACTTGTACATCTCCATAAGTCACTCATAAAAATTAATGCATTATCTTATACCATGGGATGATAGACCTATTTTTACCAAACCTGCTCAGAATACATTGTTCTAAATTGGATTATTCTGAGAAATTGTGAATACCATATTCTGGTATCATCAGTCCAAAATTATACTGTTATTTTAAAATGTTTTATTATTATATATAAAACCAAAACCTTCTTCCTACCGTGGCTGTGAATCGACAGGCTTTTCTGGCTCTTAGAAGATCAAGCTGCTCCCTCCACCCACACTCCCAGGCAGGCTATTCTATATCTTCTCTCATTCACAATGGATTTGTTGTTTAAAAAACACATGCGCTGCCTCAAAGAATCACTGGACGATATTTTTTGGCTATCTCTTTGTGTCTTGGTGGTAGATGTGAATATAAAAGAATATTCATGCAAGATTCATAAAGGCCCCAGATTTCTAAATCAACAGATGAAAAATCCCTAAAAATAATAATGTCCAGATGTTGCTTATTTAAATGAGCTGTTGTCATTTAATGTTGCCAATCACAAAAGTGATAGAATTTGTGAGTTTCAAGGTACTCATAATTTACAGAGGATTATAATTTTTTATCAAGGGAGCATCCAGGGCGATTAAAATCAGAAATTTCAATAAATACAAACGATTCTCTCACGGAGGGCACCTTTATAACCTTGGCCTCACACCACAAAGCCCACACTCTCTTTCTTTTCCAGGCCCCCTTCAGGGGAAACCGTAACTTGCCAGGCCGAAAATGCAGATTGTTTTTAATGTGCTAGAACTTCAGAACTGGAGGGACTCTGAGGAATCATACAGACCTCATTTCTCTTTTTATTGGTGAGAAAATTGAGATCCGGGAACTCAAAATGTTTGACCCAAAGTTCCTCAGCTGAGAAGTAAGAAAGAAGCTCCCGGCATCTAGTCGTCCAAGGTCCAGGCTGGGGCCCCGCCCAGCTGCTGAAATTTGGGTTCAACGTGCATATAATCCCAGGGCACTGCGTTGTCAGAGGGGTTTGTGAGACATGGAGACCCCCAGGCCCCTTTCCAGACCAGCACACCTCCAGGTCTGGGTCTGGGAAACTGCATGTGAAGCAGGTCCTCCCAGTAACTCCTAAACCACCACTACAATATGTTCCCTGGCCCCGTTTCCCAGATTCCAAAAGAGTGTCTTTGGTCTTCCATGGTCATCAAGGTCCCCACCCTAGAGCTACCGGCACCGGGAAACTCGCAACCGAAGGGCGGGCAAGAGAATCTGTGTCTGAGACCGGAGGGAGGCTGGTTGACAGAGCCTGGCCGGATACCAATGAGACCTCCGTCTGAGGCATGAAGCCCCCACTCTGCATTCTGGGCCAGGTCGGGCCCTTGGCTGCACTGCTGCTCTGCACTGTGCGACAGGGCAAAGGAAGAACAGTGTCCTTCTGCAAGTGAGTGACATGGGGGTGGCCCCCAGGGGGACAGCCTGGGGGTGCCTCCTCTGGCCCAGAGGCAAGCTAGGGTCGAGGCTTGACTCAGTATGTGGCAAAGCTTCTTTTGGCCCTAATGGGTATCCAGCATAGGGCCGCTGTTCTAAAGGGGAAGCGGTGGGATGGCTGGGGAGCAGGATGTTGATGTGAAAAACTCAACTCCTAAAGGGCACTCTCTCGAGGCCAGGAGGCTCCCGCTGCCTGACCCCTGAGCTCCCTGGGCAGTCCGTCCATATTCTAACAGACCAGACTGTTGGTGTAGCCTGGAGAAAGGGCCACCTGGGGGAGTTTCGCCCCGCACGTGGCCACTCCTTCCCCTGAGCTGCCACCCACGCTGCAGGTCCCAAGATGACACCCGAGTGTCGGACCCCTAGGTGGCCCGGTGCTCCCCTGCAGAGACGGGAGTGCCGACTCACCCGCTTGACACCCCCGGGGAAAGCTTTCTCTCCTCTCTCACAAGATGCAGCCCTGTCCCAGAACAGGCCGGCCATCTGAACTGAACAACCTTTTTTAAAAGCTCAGTCATAAAACCTTCAAAAGTTCAAAAAGGAAGTGGCTTGGGGTCAAACGTGTTCTCTTAAGAAAATGACTTTTGTAGAAATTCCATGAAGCTGGATGTAAACTTTCCCGTGTGTCCCTCTGCCCAGCACACTAGCAGATGAAATAATTACCACCAGGAGACGTCAGTAACCAGGTGCCCAGTGACGTCCCGGAAGGCTCTGCAAACGGGCCTTCCCGCAGAACCCCTCCTTGAAGGCTGGAGACGGAACGCCGACAAGGGAGGATGCTCAGGCTTGGGGCTACCCTGGGCTCCAGGGCGGCTTGGGAGGTGCCGTGGGGAGAGTCTCCGTGTCTGAGGCACAGGGAGGCAGCACAATTCTGGCCATTGGGGGGGGGGCCGTCCCGGCGGGGGCCTCACAGGGCCTCTAAACCCCGCCAAACTCCAGCTCTAAAGCGCGGGGTTCACACCGGGGGAACCCAGCGCAGGTGCGTCAACAAAAGGAGGGCTAAGGGGTCCTGCAGGCAGCCCCCCACAGGGCCCGGAGGCTGTGGGGAAGACCGCGTGTCCGAGCGTGCCTCCCTCCCCCCAACTCTGCCCCGAGCACACGAGGTGAACGGGGAGCAAACCAGCTCTAAGGCGACGTCTCTGCAAGCACCTGCTGTGCCGGGCACCCCCCTGGCTCCGGGGTGCCAGCGCGGACCCTCGCGGAGGGCCAGCCCACACGGCACCCTGTGGTTAGAAGCAGCAGCTAGGGGCGCCTGGGTGGCTCAGTCGTTAAGCGTCTGCCTTCGGCTCAGGTCATGATCACAGGGTCCTGGGATCGAGCCCCACGTCGGGCTCCCTGCTCAGCGGGAAGCCTGCTTCTCCCTCTCCCACTCCTCCTGCTTGTGTTCCTGCTCTCACTATGTCTCTCTCTGTCAAATAAATAAATAAAATCTTTAAAAAAAAAGAAGCAGCAGCTAGATCCCAACCCTGGAGACGTCCACCCACCGCCCCTTTCCCTGGCCGGCTCCCAGACTGTCCTCGCAAACACTTTTGCACAGTGAAGGGCTGAAGGAAGAGGGTCTCCCCTGAGAGGAAGCTCACTGGCCAGGGTCCCCAGGTGGCCTGGGCCACCTGGGACTGTGACCGAGAAGGACAGCCCTGGTGACTTCTTCTGAGGGGCAGCCAGGGGCTCTGAGCTCTGTCACCTGGCCCATTGGGGCCCTGCTCTGCTCTCTTCCCAAAACACCAATAGGCCCAATCTTGGGTTCCCACACTCCAATGGCCTTCCCGACGGCGATGCTCACGTCCCTACAGTCTGGACGGCTGCCCCTGCGGTCTACGTGGGCTTCATCTAACACTTGGGACACACACAACATGAGATCACGATGGTCCTTATTTCACGGGATCCTTACAAGACTTAAATGAGATCATGCATCTACAACGGGAACAGTGCCTGGGACTCGGGGAACAGTCAACGGGGTATGCCCAGCTTAAGACTTTGCCCTGAGCTGAGGCCATGCCCTACCAGGCCTCCCTTACAGGTGTGAGCAGTTAGAGGCCAGAAGACGTGCTGGAAAAACTGCAGGACGGGGGAGGCTCAGGGGCAAAGAGAGCCACTCCCAGCAGCGAAGGGGAGCACGGAACCTGCCCGGTTTTCCTCTCAGTTGGAGAAGCAATGTCACCACCCCATGATTACAAGTCTTGCCTTTACTCCAGACATTCACAAACGTGGTTTTCCTACCCAGAAATCTTTTGCAAGCGAAACCTTGACAAGGAAGCTCTCTGTGTGGAGCGGACAGGCTCGACCCCGGATGGAGTGGTTGGCGGGTCCCAGAGCCCACGGCCCCCACGTCCTCACGGTCTGTGTAGTGACGATCGGCTTACTTGAGGACCTTACCCCAGTGGTTTGCACAGTTCAGCCCCTGGAGTGGCAGCAGTGATGTCGCCTCGAACTTGGTAGAATTCAAGTTCTTGGACCCCATCTCAGACCTTTTATCAGAAGACGTGGATTTCTGTTTTCACAAGCCCTCCAGCTGAAGATCCGCGGTGCTCCCAAAGGCAGCAGCTCACCCTGATTGTACCGCTGATTGGATTGTTCTGGGGCGGGGTCCAGACTTTGGTGGGTCGCAGACGCCCCCCAGGGGCTACTAATCAGCAGCTGGGCGGAGAACCAGCATGTAGGCCCTGGTAGCTCACAGCATGCTCCTGGAGCAGCTGCGGCATGGCCTGGGAGACTGTCTGTCGGGCGTGCGGATCCCCGTCCCCCAGACCCAGAGTCAGAGGCTACACGGTAACCACGATCCCGGCACTGCATGTATATTACTGACACCTGGTCTAGGTGGTTCTATGTAAGACTTGGAAAGAACCATGGACACCATGTGGTCCAAACTCTTCACATACACCCGCACCCCCCAACCGGGTGGGAACCTGAGGCTGTATGTGGACTGAGACTCCACAGGTCACCCTGCCTATTGCCTGATAATACTGGGGATGTTACGTGTCTAGGAACACACATACTGGGGCCTAGAGAGGAGAAACAGAATCTTGGGGATGATTCCAACATGCACCAAACTTAGGTTTTCACTGTCAATATTTTCTTAATTTATATTTTGTTAAGGAACAAAAACTCTACTGTTAAGCCCAGTTCATTCATAAGAGCATCATTCTGTGTTATTAACTGTTTTTAGACATGAAACAATCCACACACATGAACATGAGGAAAATCTGATTATCTTCTTGCAATATTCTGTGAAGAAAATAAAAATGTCTTTGGGGTAGGGAAAATTCAACACATATACCCCTCTACCATTGCCCCCGCAAACACACACACACACACACACATAATTCCATCTCTGCAAAGTTCCCTCCCCTCCGGGCTGCATGTTCCTCAGTCTTGGGGGGTCATATCTCACCCACCAGGGCTGAGCACAGGGACTCTTGATAAAGGCTCAGCTGTTAGCAGAGTGACGCAGAGAATAGGCCAGTCAGAGCCAAAAGAGGCAGGACACCCCAAGTCAGATGCATTTGTGGACCATCCTACTACCACCTCCTGGGCAATGGGCAGGCAGACACCAAGACCAGGCCAAGGCCCAAACTTAATCTTTAAACAGAAACAAACAAAAAAAAGTCATAGATATCCCCACTTCCAAAGCCCATTATCACTCTATTCTCCCACTCACTCTGAGGCACAAAGCAATTTCCAGACCAATTCATTCCTTGGACGCTTCCCAAGCACCTAGTAGGTGCAGGCCCCTTGCATAATTTTTATTATATACTGCACATTTTTAACCACGAAACTCAAAATCCAAAGTCACTGCTGTCCTTCTTGCAGTGTGCGAACATGTCGATCACATTATCACCCTACAACTCAGATTATCATGCTTTCCTTTGTGCAAAATGAATTGCACCAGAAAGCTGTAAGAGTAGGAGCCCAGCTCTGCTGGGCTGAAGCCACAGCCAAGAGTTCGTGGAAGTCACCGCTTTGCTTCACACCGCGACTGCACAAAGCCTACTGCTGAAATACAGTAGTGACAGGGCGGAAATGTCACGCATTCCCAAACGGAGCAGGAGAACCACACCTCCATGCTGGAGACAGACCCAAGACCAAATATTCCCTGGAGCCCCCCAACATCCCCTAAGCTTGGACTGACGGATTATGTCCATAATGCACACAAATATGTAAAATCAACAAAGACTTTCCTCTCCAACGGAGAAAGAACAGATCACTGTCGACACTTGGTCCTCTGCATGGGGAAATGTCAGAAGGCTCCTGGTACCAAGTGCATACATGCTGGCGGATGGGGATGGAAGCAGGGAGCGACAACTGTCTGACCCCTCAGTAGCAACAGCTGACCATCTGAGCCAGAGAAGACCAGGGGATGCTGAGACAGGCCCTGGGAAATGGGACAGCAGATGTCTCCATGTTCAGAGGAAAAGATGTGGGGCCGGTCCAAGATCTCTGTGCTAGGATTCATGCCACACAGCATGTGATCGAAAGAATGAAGGGAAAAGAATCAATCAACACGTTCTCCTGTATACCCTGGCTTTCTTTCCTCTGGGTTGGGAAAATAATTCACTTTTTTAATGCAAGAAGAAGTTATCGATTTCCTTCTAATCCCGAGGAAATGCTGTGCGTGTAGACGTGCAAGCATCCCGGAACCATGTCCTTCTTCGGTAGAGTTGAAAGCCCGTCCCTCCACGCAGCACAAGGCATAGGTCTTAGCATTCAAATATAAGAAATCAAGGAAAGCTCAGCCCCCCTCCCACCACCTCGCATCTTCGTTTCCTCCCTAAATTTGCCACTTCTCCCAATGACAACACCACATTTTAATATAATTACTTTTTTTTTCAACTAGGACTTGACCTTGGGCTTACGAAAACCGTAGTGAGTGATCCCTGTGCAGAGCAAGCTCCCAATGATTACGTTTATGGTGACGGTGACGAGTGTGAGATGTAGGGTCACAGGGACAGCCACGTGCCTCCTGGTTCAGCTGGGCACTGGTGCAAGTTAGCTATGTTTGCTGAGCCTCAGTTTCTTTGTCTGCAGAGTGGGTTGCTCAGGGGATTAAGCCAGATGAGGGCTAGCAAGGTCTTAGCACAGCGCAGGGTCCGTAAAGGGCCAGGTGAGAAATACTGTAGGCTTCGCAGGTCTCACAGCCTGTCAGTACTGCATGGAGTAGCCAGAGGTGATCCAAAAAGGAACGGGAGTGCCTGGATCCCTAGAAAATCTTCTGTATGAGCACGGAAATCTGAATTTCATCTACCTTTCACATGTCACGGGACATTGTTTTTCTTTTGATTTTTTTCAATCACTTAGAAATATAAAAGCCATTCTTAGCTCATACGCTATACAAAAACAGACAGAGCCACAATAACATATCAGCTCGCACCCATTAGGAAGGTGACCCTCAACAATTCAGAAAACAAGTGTTGGGAAGGATGTGGAGAAACTGAAATCCCTGTGCACTGACACCGGGAAGGTAAAATGGTATGGCAGCTATAGAAATGCCTAAAAAAATTACAGCTAGAACTACCATATGATCCAGCAGTCTCACTTTGGGGTATATATCCAAAAGAACTGAAAGCAGGGTCTTGAAGAACTATTTGCATGCCCACGTTTATAGCAGCATTATTCACAGTAGCCAAGACATGGAAACAGCCCAAGTGTCCACAGATGAATGGATCAACAATATGTGGTATGTATACTCATACACACACGCACACAGTAGAATACTATTCAGCCTTAAAAAGAAAGGAAATCCTGTCACATGCCACATTGTGGATGAACCTTGAGGACATCATGCTAAGCAAAGTAAATCGGTCACAAAAGAAAAGTACCATATGATTCTACCTCTATGAGATACCTCGAATAGTCAAATTTATAGAGGCAGAAATTTATAGAGACAGAAAGTAGAATGGTAGTTTCCAGGGGCTGGAGGGAGAAAGTTATAGGGGCTTATTGTTTAGTGGGTTCAGAATTTGTTTGGGACAATGAAAAAGTTCTGGGGATGGATGGTGGGGAGGGTTGCACAACAGTGTGAGTGTACTTAATGCCCCTGAGCTGCACACTTGAAAAATGTTAAATGTTTAATAGAAAGAGATAGTAAGTGTTATGTATATTTCATTACAATTTGTAGAAGTTTTTTTTACATGTTGAAAAAATAGGCAGTATGCCAGGTATGACCCACAGGCCATAGTTTACCAACCCCTGGCTTAGGGCATAAAAGCAATGCAGTAAGCATCACCTCAGAAAAGAAAAGGAGGGGAAAGATACCAAGGTTGTATGTGAAAAGAGAGCTCAGGGGAGAATGAAGGGCTCTCTAAGATTATTCATTCGAGTCTACCGAGCACCCACTCTGGGCCCAATCATCATCTGGGCATAGACAACAGAAACAGAGGCACCCCCAGGCTCTACAACCCCACCCTTCCATCCCACACCCCACTGTCTAAGGGAAGTCCCCTGTGCATATGTGGGGGCATGCCCTAAGATGCACTGGGCTGCCCCGCGGGCCGGGCCGGGGAGGCGAGGCCACACAGGCCCGTGCGTGGCTCACACATGGAGACACACCCTCCTTGGCGTGGTCAGTGATCTTGTCAGGGACGGAAAAGTTCAATGACTACAAGGGTGAGTTTAATTATATGTTGTCGCTGACTAGCAGTGGTTACAACGGTACAATTACACATGTATTTATCAGCCAGATCCTTGCATACATAATAAACCAAAAGCAAAATGTTAAATTTCAGTGGACGCTGAAAAATATAAAATGGGGCCATGATGCAAAGCAGGCCGGCTCACAAAGGGTGGGAGAGAAAAATCAGGAAGCTCCCCTCTGCCTTTCAGGAGCTGCCTGTTCCCACCCACCACGACCACGTGGCATCCATCCCAGGAATTTGCTCCCCGAACACCAAGTAAATCCCAAACCCCAGTGGCGTGTCAACAATGCTCCTTCACAAAGGGAAGCTGACTTTGGAAACTCACCACCTTTCTGACGCTCTGTGAACTCACTAACCACCACGGGCCCCAGGGGTGCCGGCAAGACCGCACGCCTGGCAGCGCCGGGGGGCTCCTCGCTCTGCTGTGAGTCTGAGGGGGAAAGGCTCATTATCTGAAAATGGCCTATACTTTCCTTAATCTTGAATACATAGAGAGATGGGAAAAGTTGACTAAGCAGAGAAAATGCAAATAAATAGCAGCAACACGCGTGTATCTAACGCCTACTTGGAGCCAGGCATTGTTTTAAGCACATTACATATGTTAGTTGTATAATCTACTATGGTGTCACTATTGTCATTCCCAGTTTACAGATGACAAAACTGAGGCACAAGACTAAGTCCCTTGACAGATGGTCCAGCAGCTCGTGAGTGGGGGAAGCCAGGGTCCTAACCAGGAGACCTGAGGTTCCAGAGACCATACCTTTGCTATAGGTTGCCAGGTCTAGGGGTCATTTCTCTCTCTTCTGGTTGTGTGGCTTTTACACTAGTGAGGCTATGATGTTCACTGTGCAATAATTTACAAGTCAAGCATATGGTGAATTTTTGCCCTCCTCACTGGGAATAAGTTCCCAGTAGACAGTGTCTACTGTGTCTGGCCTTGGGATTCCCCACTGCCCAGAGCCTCAGCCTGTCTCCTCGGGATGGCTAACCCCTCAGGGCACTGCCCAGTCCCACAGAGATCAGGCATGGAGAATCTGTAGAGGACACAGGAGAGCCTCTAGAAGAACATGAAATACAATATAGAGTCTCGCCCAGGAGACAGACAACTAGTCATCTGGACAGGAAGTCTTCTGAGCCTCATAAACTCCTTGTCCATGCAGCACATTGAAAGAGGTCACCTTCTCCTGCTCTGCCTCTGGGTGTTCAGTCTCGGTCTTCTCTGTATGTGCCCTCGTGGACATCTGAAGATGTTTCTACAACAAGGCACCCATGTTGTTTCAACTTACAGAGATTGTTTTTCTATTTTAAACTGAATTGAAAAGAAGAACTAATGAGAATGTCTTTGTATAACTGACCATTTAGATATAAAAAAAATGTTTAAGAGGGCAAGGGATGAAGAGATGGTAAAAAGTGGAATTTCATTTGGATTGGTAGGCCTACTATTCTAAGATCTGATTCAAGTTTGAGATAGAACCCTATCCATCTGCCCATCCACCTATCCAACAATCCATCCATCCACCCATTCATCCATCTACCCACCTATTCATCCATCCATCCACCCATCCATCTGCCCATCCATCCGTGCATCCACCCATCCACCTATCCATCCATCTATCTACCCATCCATCTACCTATCCATCCATCCATCCATCCATCCATCCATCCATCCATCCATCCATCCATCCACCTATTCATCCATCTACCCACCTATTCATCCATCCACCCACCTATTCATCCATCCATCCACCCATCCATCTACCTGTCCATCCACCCATCCATCCGCCCATCCATCCGTGCATCCATCCATCCACCTATCCATCCATCTATCTACCCATCCATCTACCTATCCATCCATCCATCTATCTACCCATCCATCTACCTATCCATCCATCCATCCATCCATCCATCCATCCATCCATCCATCCATCCATCTATCCATCCATCCATTTATCCATCCATCCATCCATCCATCCATCCATCCATCCATCCATCCATTTACCCAACCATCCGTCCATCCACCCACCCACCTATGCACCCATACATCCACCCACCCACCTATGCACCCATCCATCCTGCCAGTCATCAGTTTTATTAAGAACCTACTATGCATCAGACACTCCTTCAGGAATGTGGAAAGCGACACTGAAGAACACACACAAGGCCCTACTCTTACCAGGTTTATGCTGTAGTGGGAGAGACAGACCAGAAACCAGTAAAGAAGGGGTGTGTCACCAAAATGCTTCCTGCACCAAGCATCACAATGTATTTGAAATCCTCCTAAAACAAAGGTAAATCAGAGCCATTTCCTCATTTGTTGTTATCATCAAGAATCCACTGTAAAAACAAACAAGAGTGCCTTCTATGGAAATGCTAACAGTACAAAAATGTATTCCGATGTGGCAGAAATCATTTGAGGGCAAATACTACAAGCAATATTTTTATGACAAAAGCTTTATTTTTCGTCTTCTCTTCCTTGATTTAAATATATACATGTATGTGGGTGCACACGTATCAAGATCCAAGTATTTCAATATAAATTCTGTATTCAAAATACTTTTCCTGATTTCAGTTGATTGCATATTTCGAACCAATGTTGCAGCAGTAATTTTTGTTCTGAATCAAAAGCAAGGATCTCTCTCTCTCTCTCCTGTGCTCAACAACCTCTCCTCCCCACCCCCCCCCCCCCACGCTCTAGCCCTAAGAAGCCCAAATATTCAAACTGTTTCAGAGCTGAGTGGTATCAAGGGCAAAACCTGTTCCTCCCCATGCATTTTCCTGCTGAAGGTTTTGGGGGCTGAGGGCCTGAGGCGCTGGCGAAAGCCACGTCACAAAGCATCAGAATAGAAGGACAAACCTTCCCACTTCGATTTGAGTGTGTAATTGTTTGAATACATCTCGCCTGTGCTACAATAATGTCATCCTTGGTTGACACAGATTTTAAAGCCCTTTGAAAAGGTGGAATGTTATCAATCACGGTAGTGAGTATAATGGGATTTAAGTGGAAGAAGCTAAGATTCAGACCCTCGCTGGGGCGAGGCTCTGTGACAGAGGAGCGAGGAGAAAGAAGGAAGAAGGCTGGGTTTCAGCCAGGAAAAGGATGCAGTGTGTGGCCCTCATCCCCACATCTTCCCTCCCAAAGCCAAAGATGTACCAAAGAAGGACCACAAAGCTCTGCAACTCCAGCTGGAGTGAGTTCCCCCAAAATCCATCTTCTTGTGTTCCTATCTCATCGGACCTGTGGTTCTCAACCGAGGATGGTTGTGCCACCGCCCACCGCCCCCCCCCCCCCCCCAGGAGACAGCTGGTAATTTCGGAAGACCTTTTTGGTTGTCACAGCTTCGGGGAGTTGGGTATACAACTGACATCTGAGTGGATGAAGACCAGGGATCCTGCTGAACGTCCGACAGTGCACAGGAGGGCCCCCGTAGCAAAGAGTTACCCAGACCCATGTCAACAGCTCTGAGGCCGAGAAACCCTGCCGCAGGTCCAGAGAGGCTGAGCCGGAGACGGAGGGTGGGGGCAAACCCCAGAAAAAGGGGCTTGAAGCTTCTTCCTCCACTGACTCTGCTACCCTCCTGTTCACCAGCAGACCAAGGCAGGTGACAGAAGAGAGGATAAAACAGGAGAGGAAGAAAGGACTCTTGGAGCCAAATTCCTTCTTTGCCTTTTGATCTAAAACACACCTTCCTCATTACGTGTCAGAAGGGACTGGAAACCCAGCAATTTTTTTTTTCTTCAAGGCAAAACAACCCAGGCTGGTCGCAGGTCTCTGCGACTGTCCAACCTCTCCCTGACAAATCACAACACATTCACCCACCGAACCCAATCACATGCCTGGATTACTAAGGCAGAGAATCGTGAATTTCATTAAATATGTTAAAGGGGGAAAAAAATCAGCTTTGAAAAATAGTAATCCTGTCTTTCAACAAAAATATTATAGGAAGCTATGAATTTGGTAGATCCGAATAGGATGTTGGTACATGTTTTACTAAGGTAATATAATGGCCCGCTATTATTAGATCACATTAATCATTACTGTGCCAAAGGCACTGACAGCCTCACTGAAAAGGATTGAAAGGCCTGGTAATGGATATAAATTACCCATTGTGTGATAAAAGGATTTTTACTAAGAAGGTAAGAATAAAACAGCAAATTTCTAATATAACTGTTGTGTAAAAACCAAAATAAAAGTAATCCATGGTCAGTAATATCCACAAAATCAGAAGTAAGCACTCTCTCATCAAGATAAAGTCACAATAAGAAAATATATATTCAGTACGACGTAAAATTAATTTCTGAGTGCATATCATTCCGCTCTCAATTTCCCCGGGTGCGTAGTGACCTCAGAGTCCCACGGTCGGGGGGCGGGGGGCTGGGCCGATGAGATCCGAGGCTGAGCTGACGGAGCCATCTCGGGGCGCTGTGACGAGGCGGTGGCAGGCATCAAACACTAGCACTGACCCTTCGTTTGTGTCGTAAGTTTTTATCAGCTTCGATGCCAGGAAAACACTCCGCTACCGAGTCTGTGGTCTCGAGTCTGAGATGACAAACGCGGAGGGCCCCGGAGCCGCAGGTGGTGCTTGGCTGGGGCCACCTGGCTTTGGGCAGCAACCCCGCCAGCTCCCGTTCCACCTGCTGGGGGACAGCAACCCTTCCAGATGTCCCACAGAGAGAAAGAAGTCACCCTTGCAGGGCTCTGCCCGTCGGGGACCCCGTGCTGAGACTTCTGGAGCAGGTCTTGGCATCATACCTTCATCCCACCTAGAAGCCCCGGGAGCCACACTCCATCCCAGAGAACCTTGAATCCAGAAGCTTCTCCACAACCCATCTCAGGCCAGGGAGGAGAAGGGGGCAGCTGGGAGAGCTCCCACCCAGCACAGGCCCCCGGGGGGTCTAAGCCCAACGAGGGCAGCCTGGACAACCCACAGACTCACAGACAAACACCACTTCAACAAACTACAAAACGATGTTCCTTACCAGGCAAGTCTTAAAGAAACGGAGCTCCCTCCTGGCTGAAGGGTATTCTTAAAGCCGTGGTGGGCAGGAACTGCAAAAATAGGACCCGTTAGCAAGTCTCCATGTCGGACATATCGACGTCAGCAAGACAGGTAAACAGCATTCATCCAAGGTAACAATTTGCCAGGCTAGTCGAGAGTCTAACAATATTTAATAGCCCCACTGCCCCAATTCATTGAGCAATTTAAAAATGGGAACTATGTGACCTTTGCTGCAATAAACCCAATTTGCTCAGCTCCTTTTAATGGGAAATTGCCACCTGCAAAAAGAGAAGGGGGCGGGGCATCTAACAATTTCTTGTCCAGATGGGACAGAAGAAATAAGCAAATAAGCAAATAACGGCTGGCTCTCTCTCTCTCTCCCCGTCTCTCTTGAATTCTAAAGGTTGAGGAACTGAGGAAGTACTCAGGGGTTCTTTTTTCTCCCTGATTTAAGGAGCCCTCTTCAGGAGTCCACAATTCCCTCACATTTCAATGGACCACACCTGTTGGGTGGCCAAGGCAGCATTCTGTGCGTCCAAACCAGGAATCAGCCACTGACCCAGGCTCTGGGGTGTTGGGGGCATCAGTCCTCCCTCCTGAACCAAGACCCAGAAAGCAAGAGCCAGTTAGGCATTTGACTTTCTCCCGTCTTAAGTAAGCCCCCCATAGATGAGCTCCTCCACTATGACACGCTCGGACGAGATGGGGGCCTGGAGGAGAAGCCAAGACGCCTGCCCCCCAGGGGCTCCAGAGCTGTGGGCTGGGGCGATCAAGCCAAGCCCCAGCCTGTAATATCCAGTCCACTCCCTGGGCCCAGCCTCTCCAGGCTCAGTGCAATTTGGAATCTAATTTCCAGAAGGGAATTTTACAGGGCAAGCAAAAGTTCCCTCTTGAGAAGTTACATTTGACTGAAGCCGAAGCTGTACATTCTGGTATCAGAGAAGTGAAATCCCAGTAGGGGCTCGAGGGCATGTCTATAAATGGGAAACCAGAAGATGCGCTTGGGGAGGCCGTGGCGGCAGCCCCAGCCCACGATGACGAAATGTGGACATAAGCTACTGGCGCACAACACTCCATCCGACTCCAACATTGATTTCTGGCAACCAAAATCGTGTTGGCTGACTGAGTGCTGAAAGTGATTCCTCAAAGTGTCACAGGGACTCTGCTGTTTGTAAACTAACTTCTACTTGCCTATCCTGAGACCTGAAGCAAAAGTTTACATGTTAACCATCTGCAACAAGGTAAGAAATCGTTAAGTCTCTCTCCCGCTCCTTCCCTCTCCCCGATCAGATTATCTTTTGCATTCTGTTTTTTCTGTATCATTCAACATTAAAATCTGCAGAGAGAGGAAAAACAAATGCTTGATGCTGTGCTTTCTCTGGTCTGTCCCAGGGATGGGCAGAGCAATCCCCAGTACCCGGCTGGCTCTGCGAAGATTTGCCTTTGCCCACAAGACTCTTTACTTTCAGGGAGGGGGTTGCAGGAGGTGGGGGACAGACTCAACCTCGTGGCTTGCAAAATTCTAGGACCATTCTCCAGGGGCTGTTCCCTTAGAAGTTTTGTGGATTCCAGTGACAGGGAGAACACGGGGAGACTTCACCTGAGGTGTCCCGCACCCACTTGACCACTGACTTCATACCATGGATCAGAACATCGCCGGCGCCGGCCATCTGCCCTTGGGGCTGTGATGGGAGCTCCTATGCCCTGAATCAGTCATCGCCCCAGCGCAAGCTCCGTGGCTGCACTGGGAGCTGTGCCCTTGCAAGGGCTCTCCCGAATGATGGGGGGCGGGGGGCGGCGGTTAGCCAAAAGTGGCTGGCCCGCCTGGGCCAGGTTAGCCCAACAAGCTTCCTGCTGGGCTAGCAGCAGAGTCCGTGTTCAGAGGCCATGCTGGAATCCTGGGAAAGGAAATCGAGTCAGTGCCACTGGTACCTTTCTGAACCATCTAGAGGGGCTCCCACGGTCCGATGGCGTTACAGCCACTGAAGGTGGGCAAAGGAGAGCACATCAGACCACCAATGCTCTCGATGTGGGACGGGGAGGAAGGAAAACGCCAGCCCAATAGTTCTGTCTCACTCAACGAAAGAAACAGCTATCCTGGTGCAAGTAGTAACTTGCACTTAGACAAAACGCGGTGACATAACCAGAAACAGGTCCCTGATGGGAGGTCTCCCCTCGCCCCTGCCTCCCACGTGGACCCCGCGCAGAGGGGATGGAGGAGGGGGGCCACCCAGGAGACAGTGCCCACAGGCCCAATGGGGTGCAGCTACCACCAGATCTGGGGAACGGTGGGACAGGGCAGATCACAAAGGCAGCAAAAAGCATGGCATGTGCCAAGGCCAAGGTGGGTAGCAGCATCCCACCAAAGGAATCCCCTCCACAGACAAGTTTCAGTGCCTGAAATCCCCCCTACTGGAAAGTGATAACCCCCGATTGTCCTGTCAAACACAGGGAAGGCGCACATGGGGTCACCCTCAGCCGCCAGCACCTGAAAGTGAGCTCACACCTGCTCATTCAGTGACTCACACCGACCGTGTGCCAGGCCCCAGGGCAGGCCAGGGGCGAGCAGGTCTGCCAGGCGGTCCAGAAGCTACCATTGTGGGAAGAGTGTGCGGGCCACGATGTGGGCCTAGAGGCATGTCAGAGGCCAGGGCACCAGCATGACAGCTGAGTCCTCAAGCCGGGCGCAGCAGGGCCTCAGTGGAGACAAAGATGGAGGCGGGGAGGGCAAAGGTTCGGAGACCCCCGACATGAGAGGAGTGCAGGTTCTAGGAAGATGTGCAGGGGGGCCACAACTTCGAGAAGGGGGAGAGAGGACAAGGAGGACAGGATGTTGGGGAGGGGTCTCTTACAACCTAGGGCACATCCAAGGCCTCTTCGAACAGCACAAGGGAAGCGAGGGCATGGAGAGCTCTGAGAAACTTTAAAAGAGGGGTGGGGAGGACAGGAAGACAGGAGGGGCCCAGACAACAGAAGAAAGTGGGAGGGGGCCAGGAAGCTCTGGCCAGGCCCACAGTGGGTCTGCACTGCATCCCCATCCCTGTGAATTCTGCAGGCAAAGCAGTGCCCACTCAGAGGCCCAGCCTGTTCCCTGAGCCAACGCTGGAAGGAGGAGGCCGCATGGGCCCCTCACGAAGGGATGGGGGCCCACCTCTCCCTCCCAAGTCGTCCCAGGTGAGACACGGAAGCTCTGATAACCTTCACGGGGCAGAAGCCCAGCCTCCCAGACTTGGGCCCACAGGTGCTGAAAGGGAAGGTGCCTGGAGAGTTAAGAGATGAGCAGAGATGCGGAAACCCCACCATGGCCGGGGCCCTTGGGTTTGATGTAATGACCCGTCCTCTAGGTCAACGTGTTGCCTTACCATGGTCATTACATGCCTGTCTCCCACTCAACACTAGGGCGACCAGAAGGCCAGCGTGGTAACGCGTTATCATTTACTGAGGGCCTGCCAAGCACCATGCTGAGGGCAGGCCCAGTGTCCCTTCCCAGCTCACGGGGAAAAGGCTGTGTCCCATTCACCTCCTAGTCCCTAACCTCTGGCAGAGGGCTGGAGCTCAGTGACTGTTGCGTGGGTGGAGGGAGGGGGAAAAGGAAGCAGGGATGGAAGGATGGAGACAGAAGGAGGGAAGACAGATGAAGGTGGGGAGGTCAGAAGGAAAGATGAATGGATGGAAAGGAGGGAGGAAGGGAGAGAGGGAAAGAGGGAGGGAGGGAGGGAGGGAGGGAGGAAGGAAGGAAGGAAGGAAGGAAGGAAGGAAGGAAGGAAGGAAGGAAGGAAGGGGGGAGGGGGAGAGGAGAAGAGGAGGGAAGGTGCCAGCTCCTATGGAAGGAAGGGGAAGCAATGGAGGATGGAAGGAAAGAAGGAAGAGCTGGTTCAGTCCCCCTCCCCAGGTCGGCGCCCGGCTCGGGCCCTGGAGCACAGACCGGACAGATCGGACAGACCAACAGACCGAGGACCGGCCCTCCCAGGGCTCACTCTCACTCAGAGGCCCGGTGGCCGGAGTCAGGCAGTCGGCTGAGGGCTCTGGGCAGTGTGGGGCAGATGGGAACCAGATAAACTGCTTGGCTTCCAGGAAAGCATCGGGAAAGGATTCTGCCGGGTGAGAGGGCCAGCTGGACTCCCTCGGCACTCCGCCGGAGGAGGGTGTGGCCAGCAGGACACGCATCTGGAGCTCTCTGGAGATAACACCCCAGCCCTCCCAGGACAGTGCCTCGGAGGCCTGCAGTCCTGGAGGGATGCCCAGATGCGGGGCTCCAGCCTGTTCTCCAGCATGCGCCACCGCGGGGCCACAACTCCCCCACCGGGTCCCGGTGCCCCTCCCAGCCCAGCGCCGAGCATCCTCCAGGCCCACTAGGGGACAGGGGCCCTGCCACAAGCCTACAGCTCCTCAAAATGGACTCAGACGTTCCATTCCCCAGCACTGAGTGATTCGCACTCTCTTCCTCTCAGGGAAAAGATGACCATGGGCCAAGGGATGACCATGGCCCCAAGTGACAGAGCCACTGGCCCTCCAAGGTCCCAAGAGGAGAGGAGTCCAGGTGAGAAGTGCTCCCCAGGGAAGAGGGGAATGGGTCTCATTTAGCCAGTCACCTGCCAAGTGCTTCCTGGGTGCGAGGCTCAGGTCCAGGCTCTGGGGACCTGGTGATGAGCGATGCTCCTGTCTGTGTGGAATTCCTGTGTTAGTGAGCAGCTTCCAAGGAAAGATGAATAAAAGTAAAATGTAATGTCAGTGAATAATATGCTCTCAGAAGAAAATAAAGCCAGGGAAAATGGTAGACGTGAACAGAGACAGTTTTCGATAAGGTGGACCAGAGACCTCTCTCACCAGTAACATCTGACCAAAAAAAATAAAATAAAATAAAAATCCTGAATAAAGTGAGAGAGTGAGCACTGTGAAAATCTGGGGAAGAACTCCATAAGCAAAACAAACAGTGAGTGCAAAGGCCCTGGGGTAGGAGGGAGATGACACATTCAAGGAGCAGCAAGACATTCTGTGTGCCCAGGACATGGATGATGTGCAGGGAAATGGGAAAGGACGGGCATATCTTGTCAGACACGGTAAGAAATTTGGATTTCATTCTGAGCCATTGGCAGGTTTTGAGCAAGGGAGTAACATGATGTGATTTACACTGGATAAGGACCACGCTGGCTGCTGTGGGAAAAACAGAGGGGCTGAGAGTGGAGCCCCCTAAGAGACCAATGGGGAGGCTGCCGCAGTTGCCCAGGTGAGAGACGATGCTGGCTTGACGTGGGGTGGGAGCCATGATGATAGGGGGAAGCAAGTAGATTCAGGATGCCCTTCACAGAGAGCCAGTGAGACTTGCTGAGTAGACACCAGGAGGAAGGGAGACCCAGAGTCATCCTGTGCTCATCATGGTCAGGGACTCTGGTGGCACAGAGCACCAACTCCCAAACCAGCCTAACCACGGGCTCCTGTGCGGTAACCATGTGTTTCTGATGCTTTGACATCTGGAGCCTTACCGGCCCTGCATGGACTGCCTTCCCAGGACTAGCCAATTCCTAAAGAGAGCAAATGACTCCTCTGGGAGCACATCTCTCACAGGCAAGCCCACTGATCCAGAGCCCACGCCCCAACCTCTTCCTCCTCTACCAGGCTCTCCCGCTCCGGGCCCCTCTCGCCTGCCCTAGTCACTCCGAGGTCAGATACCAGACAACCAGAGACAGTCCCTCTACCCCAGAGCCTGCTGAAATTATCTAAACTAGCCAGTCCCACATCTGCTCACCCTCCCTGCTGAGCCTTTCCCTCAGCACCATAAAGGTTCTCCTTCACGTTTCCCCCCGGCTCCCTGTGTCTGGGCCAGCCCCACTGCTTCCCCGAGCAGCCCCTCACGGTGCGGGGTGCCCCCTCCCCTTAGGAACTGTGAGTAACGAACAGTCTTCCCAAAGGCAGGCGTCTCCTGATCCCTTGGCCCCACCACACTCTCGGGGTCCCCTCGGAGCCACTGCCCCCTTCCTGGAGGGCACGTCGTGCCTGCTGAGAAATGGTCTCCCCCTTCTAACTTCTGCCGGAACAGGTGCTTGAGGAGCTATTACCCATCAGCCGCAAAGTGTCTCGAGGCGGAGAAGCAGCACTCGGGACTCCGCTAGTTCTTTCCTCCATCCCCATCAGCCCGCCCCCGGGGTGCCCACCACCGACCCACTACAGCCAGGCCTGCAGACACCGGGCTAGCACCCACGTGAGTGTGTGCGCCGCGCGTGTGACACGCACATATGGGGGGTGGCAGGTGCTGCCCCGTCACAGAGCCCCGTGTCATAGGATGCGGGCTATTTGTCACATAGGATGCTACAAATACTGTGACACGGAGTGTGTTGGGCTGCCCAGACATGCTTCCCAGGGAAGCCTCTTCTTTCACTTTAAAACAGAGGTAACTGTGATGCAGAAGCTATCTGATACCTGTTCGATCTAAATGCTTTCAGGATACACAGCCATCAGACGCTCGCAGGAACCTGAGACCCCACGGTATCAGCCCAGGCGCTGGGATGATAGAAGAGGAGCGGGGAGGCTTCTTCCCGTCAGCCTGCGCCCCGGTGCATGTATTTTTACATGCTTTAGCATGAAAAAAAGCCAAGATGCTCAGAGCCAATCAAATTACTTCCCTGTCTCTTTAATAAACAAATCCATGTGCACATTAACAGTGTTGAAAATTCAATTTAAACTCTTTGTCTGTTGCTGCTTACTCTAAAGATGGTCTTTCTTAAACAACAGAACACCAAGGAGTCGTTAGTGCTCTCTCTTCATTACTTCAAAAAACCAATCATTAGACACCAGAGTATATACGTAATTAGAAAATCACTTCCTTTGCAATCCAAGCTAAGTAGTTTACATACTGTAATTACAGGGACAAAATCAATTTTTAATCATTTCCCTGATTGGGCTCATCAGCTCTGTGGGAACATTGTAACCTGCTTGTTGTGCAAAAGCAACATCTGGGCTAAAACAATTACCCTTTGTTTGCTACAATATTCCTTAAATCTTTTTGCTTGCATAAAAAAATGAAAACATGAAGGCAAGATATTTGGATGTCTTTTTGTCCTTGATCAACATATATCCGAAAGTTCTTCTCGTGACGTGAGTTTAATGTTGCCCGGAATTTACGGTTTAACAGTACACATCCAAGGAATGTATTTTTTCAGTGAGATAAAAGTATCTGATTGTTTTAAAGATCCATTCAGCTGCCTAATTGTTCCATAGCTAACACATGGTATTCAAACAACCCACACATTACAAAAGCTCATCTGGGTAATCATGGGCAACTATTATTGCGATGGTTTACACTTTTCTAATACAAATGAATGGATTTTATCAAAATTTAAAAAAAAAACTAAAAAGCTGAGTATGTGTGAAAAATAGTTGGTATGAATTGGCAAGGCGAGGCTAAGCATTTTGTTCTCTTAATAGGAAATGACCTCATTTACACTGGAGTAATAATTAGTACTGCTTCACTGACAGTTAAGAAAAAAAACTTTCCCAGTATAATAAGGCAGCATCTCCTTTGTTAGGAGATCTACATTGATTATTAACCCTTGCCAAGAAATTCCAAGTTTAACTCTACGTTCCACTGGGCTCATGCTTGCTGGCAAAGGAGAGAAATAGCTGTTTTGGAACCCGTTGCCTCTCACCCAGATTTCCAAAGTTTTGCATAGGAGCTTTTAAGTGACAATCTGAAACACTTGGTGTCCCCTTTGAAGACACATGGAAAGTCCCCCCCTACACCCCACAGCCACAAGAGCCCCAGTCGGCCCCCAGTCGGCCCCCGGTCGGCCCTGGCACTCCCCTGGTGGCCCTGGTCCCCCCTGTCCTTTTGAAGTTTATTGGCTTTGATTTTTGCTTGCAAGTCCCCCAACCTACAATTAATTCATAGTCAAAACAGCCCTGAGAAGGAGAAAAGAAGAGAGGGAAAGTGAAGGCGGAGAGAAAGTGAAGGCAGAGGGAAACTATTCACGCTGGTCACTCAGTCCAGGCTGTGGGTGCGGGATGGAGACAGGAGGACATGAGCCACTAAAGACATACGCCTCAAGAAACAGCCAGAGTTTATGCACACACACATGCCCCACTTCTGAAGGGATCTGTTCGTTGACCTAAGCACTCCTGAACTCAGGAAGAGTGCCGGCTCACACCTACTGAGCCCTTACGGCGTGCCAACCAGAGCCCTACATCCTGACCCACATTGTCTCACCCCGCTCTCCCAACAACCCAGGGAGGACACTGCTGTCATCGTGTTCATTTACTGATGGGAAACTGAGGCACCAGCCATGCAGGAACTGGCCCAAGGTAAAGAGTAGGTAAGTGGGGGAGCCAGGGTCTGAATCCAGACGGGCTGATTCGATGGCGCGTGCAGTGTTCCCCAGCACCAGGCAACACCTCCCACCACAGAGCCTTTGCAGAGCCTGGTCTCTGAGGCAGCCATGCTTGCCTGGTGTCCACTGATCAGAGACATCCAACAGCCTCCACAGACCAATGAGTCTGTGTCCTTAAGAGCACCGTTCTGCACATGGGGTCCCACACCTCATCCCGAGATGGTTAGGGTAAGAAGCACAGACCAGATGCACATGTCTCCCACAAGGTTCAAGACCTCTGTCACTGGGCACAAGTCCAGGAGGGACACCCCAGCCCTGCCCAGAGGCTGTTTTCTCTGACAGCCAAGGCCTGGCAGCCTCCCCCAATGTCTTTGCCCAACCCGGCTTCGGGTCTCACCCCAGCCAGGGCAATGCAGATCCCATATGAACCCAAGACTCCATGGGATGGCACATCTGAGACCACCCTGGCCCCCAAAGGGGGCATAATGCAAAGAAGAAAAAAAAAATCCCTCAAACTGCAAATGCTTTCGAATATATTTTATTAGCACCTGAATTAAAAATATTTATCCCCCTACAGAAGAGACTTCGTATCATCATCAAGTCATAAGGTGTCTATGAAGTAGCTTATCTTGAAGAAGAAATGGGAAATAACTGGAAAGCACAAAGTGCCCGTTTTCTCTTTAATCTATACTTACTGCAGGTAATGTTGCCGTTCAGGTACTCTGCTTGGCAAACATTGCTGAATTATTCAGCCACCACACAAAGCTGCTCTGTCCAATGTGATAGGCACTGACCCCATGTGGCTACTGAGCCTTGCAAAGTGCCAGTCGGGATTGAGACGAGCTGTAGGCTTAAAGTACACCGCATATTCAGAAGAGTGTAAAATGTTTCATTTCTATTCTTGATACTTTTTACCTGTTGACATAATAATATTCTGGATACACTAAAAATATAGTCTTAAAGTCCACCTGTGCCTTTGTAACCCTTTTTAATGTGGCTACGAGAAATTTAAAACTATGCATGGTTTGCATTAGTAGCTTGCACTATATTTATCTCGTATCTCATACCCCAGTGAGGGCTCAGCAAAACAGCGGGCCATTTTGACAGCCAAATTTAGCCATAAGAACTCACTTGTTTTCTGAAGCAGGTTGTTAGAGAAACTGTATTCTTATCAATATCACTCGACATGTGGGATCCAGAGATAGTCACTGAAGTCGAAGTGAAAGCTGTCCAAGTTTTAACTGAACCACTACGGGATCTCTACAGGTGTTGCTTTTTTCAGTTCATTCACTTTTACCCGTACACAAGTGATTATGCAAGTAATAATATGCTCACTTCTAGAAAATCTGGAACATACGAGATATTATTACAAAGAAGAAATAACAACAATCCATAGTTCTATCAGCTAGTGCGAGTGCTTTGATATTTTGGCACATTTCTTCCCATTCTTCTCTGTGTGTGTGCATGCATATATATGTATGTTTATAAACACAGCTGAGAACACACTGCATGTGTATCTCTGATTTCACATGTCCTAAAACCTCAGGTCTCAAATATAAGTAGACACCACTTGGCCATATGAGAATAGAGGCCACCGGCCAAGGTGGCTGAGTATTACACATGTATTACAAAGGGAAAGCATTAAGAGAAGAAAAAGATAAGGTGCATGGTGGGAGGAAATCTTAGCTAAAGACATATCTGATAAAGGACCGGTGTCCAAAATATACAAAGAACTCTTAAAACTCAACAATAAGAAACAAACAGCCCAATTAAAAAGGGGCAAAAAGTCTAGATGCCTCACCAAAGGAGATCTGCAGATGGCAAATAGGCACACGAGAAGATGCTCGACATCGTGTGGCATTAAGGGAATGCAAATGTAAGCAATAATGAGATACCACTAACACACCTATTAAAATGACTGAAATCCAAAACACGACACCAAATGCTGCCAAAGCCACGGAACAACAGGAACTCTCATTCGTGGCTGGTAGGAATGCAAAATGGTACAGCCACTTCGGAAGACAGTTTGGCAGCTCCTTACAAAACTAAATAAGCTCTTCCCATCTAATCCAACAATTGTGCTCCTTGGTCTTTACCCAGAAGAGGCGAAAACTTACATCCACACAAAAACCGGCACACAGATGTTTATAGCAGCTTTATTTGTGATTGCCAAAACATGGAAGCAACCAAGATGTCTCTCCATAACAGAATGGATAAACTGTGGCACCTCCAGACAATGAAATGGTACTCAACAATAGAAAGAAATGAGCTATCGAGCCATGAAATGACATGACAGAACCATAAATACATATTACTAAGTGAAAGAAGCCAATCTTAAAAGACTACATCCTGTACGATTCCAACTCTGTGACATTCTAGAAAAGGCAAAACAAAGGAGACAGTAACAAAAATCTGTGGTTGCCAAGAGGCGAAGGGGAGGGAGGGACGGATAGGGGGAGCACAGGGGATTTTTAGAACAGTGAAACTATTCGGTGAGAAACTGTAGTGGTGGGTACCTGTCATTATACATTTGCCCAGACCCAGAGAATGTACAACACCAAAAGTGATCTTTCAATGTAAACAGTGGACTTTAGTTAATAATAACGTATGAATGTAGGCCCATCAATTAGAACAAATATACCACGCTAACATAAACGTTAATAACAGGGGGAAATGTAGGTGGGGGGATATGGGAACTGTACTTTCCACTCAATTTTTCTGCATATCTAAAACTACTCTAAAAAACAAGTCTATTGGTTTAAAAAGAATACAGGTAACAGGGAAAGAGCAGCTTTAAAGAAGCTTAGCGAGCCCCTCTCCCTGAGCCAGAGTATTTCCACTCGTGCAGATCAGGAAATCTCTCTAGTGTTTAGAGACAAGGACTCCTGTGGAAGCCTTCTGGCCACCACTTCTCTGATGACTCAATGTCCAAACTCCTCCCAGAGAGTATACTCCTTCTTCAGGAAGTATACTTGAACTTGGCACAGATCGGATGGCTGGAGACCCCACTCAGCCTCTTCCTTACTTCTGTGCACGTGTTCCTTGTTGTTCTTGTCAATTCATTTCACAAAGTGACCTGCCATGTGGCTCCAGAATAGACTCCAGGTCGGCCAGGCCTGCACCCATTTCTCAGGATACATCTCCTCCACGGCAAGGGAAAGGATCTCCCCAAACTACTTCCACTCCTCAGTCTGGATATCCCTACAAAGCCCCATCCCTGGTTCTCCCGTCTCCAACAGAGGAACCCCAATGCCTCAGAAAGTACTAGGACAGACGAGCACCAGACAGGGGTACGAAGTGGACACGAGCCACCTCCCCAGCAGAAATGTGGACAGGGGTTCCCAGGACAAATGTTCCCAGAGGTTGTGGTGTTGTCTTCATTTCTCTCTCTGGGCATAGGACGCCATCAAAATGCTACCGTCCTTCTGAACAGTCACCTCTAAATCCATAGTAAGTTTGGCTCTCCAGCTATTCTGGAGAAGGCCAGGAAGAGTCAAGAGTGGACTGATTTACAGGCCAAGTAAAAATGTTTCACACTATCTTCCTGTGATTGTGAACAAGAAGAAATAGTAACTGCCAAAACCATGGGTCCCTCAAGTATCCCTCATTCTACAGCAAAAAAAAAAAAAAAAGAAAGAAAAAGAGGGGGAAAAAAAGCAAAGATGACAGATGAAAAATAATAGGGAAGATCTTCAGGAACATGCACTCTGAGGGCAGAACCCATTGCAGGGCATACAAACACGGGGAGACAGAGAAGCCCCAAGAAAGCCTGGTCTTTTCCTAGCCCGGCCAGTTTAGCAGCCAATAATAGGTCCCCCCGTTTGTCTCGTGGTCAAGTTCCTACTCCAGAAAACTCAAACCTAACATTTGACAGAAAAGGAAAAAAAAAAAGAAGTCTTTTCCCTCTCATCTTCCAAGATTTCCCACTTTGGTAAAGATTTTATAAACCTTCTTAGAGTATATTCTCCCTCCTCTACCCACAGGTAACAAGGGATGGCAGATGTTTCAGAAACAGCACATTATAAAAAAAAAAAAAAATCCAATGTCACTAAAACCAGAATGGAAAATGTTTTATACATTAACAAACATTGTAATGAATTTGCACAACCTTAACCGACTGTATACCTAGCATAATGAAACGGTCTCCATCCTTTCAAATGAAAAATTACGTATGCTAGCGCATTGCTTTAGAAAAGCATTGTTCTTAAAAAAAAAAAAAAAAAACCTGTATTTTTCCCAGCTACCATGTAATTTGTGAGATGCATTTTTAAATGTTCTGCAAGAGCAGCGGCTGCATCAGTCAGATGATACTGAGAGATAATTCACCAAACCGTCACATGATCTTCCATCACTCCAAAAGACGCAAATACATTGCCACAAGCTTTGGGAATAATGGGTGCACCTGTTTACGGCGTCACCTCTGTTTGCTAATTGTCTCCTTGAGCTACATTTTACTTCTAATGCATTTATTTTTGACAGGCAGTGTCTATTTAGAAATCACATTACTTCAAGTGCAATTGTTCTTTTGTCTATCAAGTAAATGAAGTGTTGTTATACAGATTTCAGGTTCTGATTAGTAAAGTATCAGAGCCCCAAAAAGGTCAATCAGTTATTTACCTGAGGTAATAGAAGGATGACAGACATCTTGAGTATTCTCCAGCTCATGCTATAGGCAATTTCATTATAATTACTCAACTCAGTATAACTTAAGTGTATATTTCTGGGGTTGGGAGGCTAAAAAGGCACGCTCAGAGCCCCCATCTAGAGATCGGTGTCCATGCGGAGTAGGTAGGCAGTTGGGTCTTGTGCTTACATGCGTGGGTGTCACCAAATCAAATATGCAGTCCCTGGAAATGTCAACAAGTGTGGCCAAACGAGCGTGTGCATGGGTGTGCGTACCTATCTATCGGCTTCGATGAATTTGTCCATTAAAATAGATTATCTTCAAATCATTTGACTCTTTGGGTCTGATGTGATGAGTTAGCTCAGATCAATATGAAGGTAATTACAAATGGAAACAAAAGAAGCTGGTAACAACCATGGAAAAAGAAACAGAACTGTCTGTGAAGGCCAGAACCAGCTAGAACCAGGATCGCCTTGGACTTCCCTTCTGGAGCCACACGGAGCCAGCTGCCTCCACGATGGCCGTGTGAAGGCCACGCCAACGGACACGGGTCTGTGGTGCCTACGTCTGCACGAGGAGAGGCAGGCGACCAATTTCGCACGAGCGCAAGTGAGAAACATGAACGCGCTCGGGGTCAATAACCAGAAGATGCTCCCATTTGAAGAAAGAACGTTACCTGAGCGCCAACTTGTTTCCTGGTGTGCAGTTCCAAATGTCTACATCTCAAGGACCCTCGAATGATTCCTATAGGCCATCCATCCACGTGACTTCCTGCCTCAACAGCAACCCACGCCATGAATCACAGAGACAGTTCTATATTTCGGGGTCAACTCGTCTCTTAAGTGGATCGTCTGCAATTTATTTTTTATTCCTCCTGATCTCTCTAACCATGAGTTGTGGGATTCTCTCTGCCTCCGTGCGCACGCTTACCCTCCTCCTTGTCTGACACCATTAAATTATCCCTGGTGTAGCCTCTAGCTGAGCACCCGGCCAGTGGCCACCGTCCCCACCAGGCCCTGCACATGTGGAGGCTCTCACTGAGTCACGATGCTCAACGCGCCCCTCCCCCGACCCCCCACCTGGAACAGGCCTGGGCAAGGTGGCCACCCAGGCAGGCGGACAGCCTTCAGGAGAATTCCAGGGACCACAGCGACTCCATACACTTGCCAAAAGAAAGAGACACGGAAAGCCACGCTCGCCTTAAGTCACATTCTAAATTGGCTCCCTGGAGCATTCCCTACCTTGTTCACTAAAGACTGCGTGTGTTTCCTCAGTGTTTAGCATATGCTATGTAACCTGAGCAGGACTTGCATTGTTTCACTAGTTGTTTTTCCAAAGTGTTTTCCCATCAGGACCATAATTATATGCAAACTACTTAGAACCATTCGCAAACATGTTTTAAATGTTCACTAGGATTTTTCTGCCACCTAAACGCAGGAAAAGGAGAAGTCACATGAATCCTTTCTTGCCCCCCCGCCGAGGCCAGGGAGATGGGGGTGCCCTAATGCACCGAACCACAGACTATCCTCAAGAAGCAAAACCTCCGCGACATTTTCTCCTGGAGCGACGAGGAATGTCCTCTTCATTCTGCAATTCATTTCAACTCTAAGTACTCTAATCATGGCAAGTACTTTTTGCTTTTTAAACAGCCTGCTTGTTTTCACAGGTCAAGAGCATAAATAAAACAGTCAAGTTGGAAACTTGGAAAGCTCGTTTGCAGGAGAAGGAAGTCGTTATAGATCGTCCATTTGCTCAGACACCCGGCAGCTCTCAGGAGGCAGCTCAGCCTGGTGTGAAAGCCAGACCCCTCCATGGTCAGCACTTCCTGGGAGGGTCGACGAGTGCCCTGTCCTCTTGTCTCGGGGAAATTCCTCTTGCGGAAAGACGGAGAAGTTGCCAGAACCATGCAGTGTCTATACTTTAAGGCTCTAACACAAATTAACCTCCAAGCCAAGGATTAAATCATGGTAGGCTGAGCAGTGGACTGGTACCAGGGTCTGCAGATGCATGCCAAGCTGTGCTCGGATCCCCCGAAGTGGTAGATATCCTGAAGTGCTAGCCATGAAATTTACTCACGTCACCACCAAAGGGGCTCCCGGTGAATGAAGTTAAGTGCCTACCAATTACAATACAGGATCCAAACCCTAGTAGATCATTTCTCAATTGCAGAGAATCGTGGGAAAATGAGATGCCTTGAAGCCAACATATCTGAGATGGTTAATATCTTTACAAAAGGAAGGAGGAAGGAAGGGAGGGAGGGAGGGAGGGAGGGAGGGAGGGAGGGAGGGAGGGAGGAAAGTAGGAAGGAAGGGAGGAAAGGAGGAAGGAAAGAAGGAAGGACAGAAAGAAGGAAGGAAGGGACGAAGGGAGGAAGAGAAGTGAGGGGAAAAATCACTATCCGTTTTTCCACATGAGACATCACATAGGTGTGCCTACCACAAAGAAGAGATCATAACCAAATAAACTGTTTTCAGCTATAGACCACATACACACACACACACACACACACACAGGATTACCGATGAGGCTGATGAAGAAAACAAGACTCATGCACGAAGCCCCATAAAAACTCACTGTCGATACCAGGGCCACGGGAGTAGAGAGGACTAGAGTAAGGGTCTATTGGGGGAAAAAATTCTGGGACAGCTTCAAGATCTGGTGATTCTTTCCTGTGTCCAAATGAAGACAGAAAGAGTGCCATGGTGTATGTGGGCCAATCCCCACGGAGGAGAGGACAGGGCGTCTGCCGCCCACGGACACTGAGGCCGGAGAGACGGTGGGTCCCTGCTCCCGCACTGCCAGGTGGAGGAGAGCACAAAGGGCAGAGCTGGTGGCAGCCGAAGACCACAATCAGCCACCAGACCACATTTTTATTGCTACCTTCCCTTCTATTTTTTTCTCTTTATTCTGCATGTGCTAGAAGAGTTCCCCACCCCCTCCCTTTCTTTTTATCAAACATTCCTAATGTAGTGATAAAATGAGGAAGAATGAAAGATTATTATAAAACAGGACTTTTATGGCTCGCGTCTATGGAACAGTCACACTGTTACATATATTTTCTCTAAGTAATCAGGAATGTATTGGTATTTTGAAATTATGTATCTCTAATAACACAAAAGTACTTAAGAACAGAAATAGACAGTAATGGAAAATGCAGTCAACTGTTGACAACATATAGAATTTCTGAAAATAATTTGCAGAGAACAGCACAGCAGATGAGTCAAAATTTTCACAAAAATATTTCTTGCCTCCGATAGTCCAATGTAATTCATTTTCTATCTCTGTTCATTAATCATTGTTAAAATTAGTGATCCATTTCTTCCACTCTGCCATCTGCACTCAGCTTCGTAACAAACATGACACCTTCCTGCATAATAAAACCTGACAACTACTAGGATGCATTTCCAAATAGCTTTCTGCATATTTGCACCTCTATAACAGATTCCGTTGTCAGACAAAAGTGGATTATTTAACCAGAGTTCTTTCTTTATCAATTCTGAACACAGATGTGTGTGAGTGTGTATGTGTGTGCTAAAATATGATCAAGAAAAATCCGTTAATTTTAATTAAAATGAACTTGTCCTGCCTTAAGTAGAAGGTATTTTAAATCCAGGTATGCCAGCCAAGATCGCTCACCAGAAGCACGGTTGGGAGTATTATGCTCGATATATGAAGTTTATGTTGATAATTTGTGGCTTCATCTTATAAACTTTTCTAATAAAAATCATCTTGACATTCCAACCTCCTAAAAAATTTTCATTTTAATATCCTGCTTTATTTTGTTTTCAGTCTTTGATCACAGAATTTCAAATAAATACTTTTTAGGGGAAGACAAAACAATCAAGGAGCAGGGAGATACAGACGAGAACACCAATGAATAATTAAACACATGCCAAGCATTCCCTTGGGGAAGCCACCACTGGGTCCAAACCGCGGGGAAGCTTCTTGGTCCTCCTGGATGGCATGCCATGTGGTACCAATCAGTCTGACAGTGATGAGGGCAGAGATGAGCGACACACTGGGACCTTGTCTTTACCCTTTTGACAGAGCAGCTTCTTCGGAAGAAAACGTGTGCCCACTTGAATGGCAGAGCAGACCTGCCTCCCTGCAGCCAGGCTGGACTGAGGGGGAGATAAGGAGGTGATACCAGGTAGGTCCAAGGTAAACAAAGACAGACTGGATTCCTTCACTCTTTCTGCCCACTCGTTGCCCCTCCTCTGAATATGGGAGCCCTACCTGGGGGCTCCCAAGTCCCGGAGAAACACATTTCCAAGCAATTCGGCTTCTTCCTGCATGTATCCCCCAGTACCTGCCCGGCTCCGTGCCAGGGAAGACGGGGGTTGGGGGGGTGGTGTATGAAGGTGGCTTGCCACATGGCAGGACAGACAAGATGCGTGCAGAGGACTCCAAACCAGGACAATGGCAGGTGCCAGGACCAGGGAGAACCGCACAGGGAAACCTCATCCTAACCGGCCACAGGTGGGGACTGGAAGAATACCTGGGGGGAGGCGGCAGAGGCAAAGTGGCACCCAAGCCGATCGAGACATCAATACGCAAAGTCGAAGAGGAATAGGATCCTGGCAGGGGCTGGTGGCGGACGGCACCGGGGCACTTAGGGAATGTTTGCACTGGACTGAGCTGCAGGGCTGGAGTGGGCAGTCCTGTCTCTGAGGGACAGACACACGGTCCGGGCACAAGGGGGACGCTGAAGAGGTAACATGCTGAAGGCACAGACAACCAATCACACGCAAAGTCAAACACAGCACGCCGAGAACACACAGCCCTAACAATAAACTGCACTTGTCTGTCTCTCGGTCTCTGTCTCTGTCCCTCTCTCTCTCTCGCACACGGACACACACACACACACGCACACACACACACGCACATGCCTATTGACAGAGCAGAACTTTTTGTTTAATCCCTCTGGTTTATCTTTCTCTGTCCTCACAGCCTGGTGTGGAGCTTGGAGCGGATCCCCTAACTAAGCCTGATTAGAATGAGAACAGTCAAAAGACAAACTTTGCAAAAATCAAGGTTTAAAATAGAAATAGCAACTGACCCTCAGCTGCACTGCTGCTGGCTGGGACAGTGACAATAGCGACTCTTTTGTTAAACTTTCCTGTGAGACGTGCTCACCAGACTGGGGTGGGTGTGTGTGTCTGTCTGTCTCCTATATGAGAGAGTGGGAGAAACGTTTTAAAACAGCCGTGGCTTGAAAAAAATTAATCATAAATTACCATTCACCCCTTAGCAGCCAAAATGTCTGTTGATTCATTTAACATATACAAAATCCAAAGCTTCCCTATAAATATTTCAGAACTCGAAACCTCCCATTTCGTCCCTGGCCCCGAACAATAACACGCGCGCACATGTACACGCAGCGGGGTGGGGGCCGCAGGGAAGGGGAGGGGAGGGTGTGAAACCCTCTTCCCCAGGCATTGTCTTCCAGCCACCCAGCTCCTCCAGCCTGGAGTTCCCTCTTCCCTTCACATGCCTGCATCCTGACACATTCAATTTCAGGTTATCAGCACATCTGAATTATAGAATACTGATGGGGATAGAGGGCAGGCCTCTCTGGGCTGATTAGCACCATTTAAGAAAGCTTTCGCCAGCCGGCTTCATTGGCTGGGAGCGCCACCATGGTGGGTGGCCTTTCTGTATTAGAAGTCAACACGGAGCTGTCTCATTTGAATTAAATATGGACAAAAAGAAAGATCTGATTATGCTTATTCATAGCTAACCTTTCAAGTTCACCAGGCTGCCAAACTTGGAAGTGAAAACTGAAAGTTTCTTTCCTGTGTTTCTGGATTGTTGGGTATTATTTTTTTTCTTGCAGTTTGTCAGTGAGTCTGAATCGTGTGTGTGTGTGTGTGTGTGTGTGTGTGAATTTCTGCCTAGCCCACTCAGAGAGTTTCTTTCTAGAAAGATGCCTCAGTAAGGATTCAGGGAAAAGCTTTTAACTTAGTTAGAAACAGACAACAATGGAAAGTCAAAGTCTGATTTTAATGAAAATAAACGCACGCACACACACACACACCAACACACACAAATTTGGCTATAGGAGACTCCTTGCAACAGAGTGAGTAGCTGAAAATTTGATTAGCACAAATAAATTTCTGACATGGGGCTGAGTGGCCCAGTGAGTCAGAAAAGACCTAAACGTACAGAAAACTGGAATCACTGAGTTGAGAATAATACCCTCATTCATGGTAGCGTTTACCTTTATATCTTCACTTTCACAGATACGCACACACCCCATTATTTTTAATTCCCCTTCTTCCTCAGCGTGGGTGACTCCTTCAACACCGAGTTAATAAAAGGAGTGGGGAGTCTCGGGGAGTTCCTGGGAGCCCCCCTGCCACCGACTCCACGGGAGGTGGTCCCAGAGCGTGGGTGACAGCCAGTGACGGCTGGGGTTCTCTGGCAAGCCAGGCTCTGGGACCGGAAAGGGACACGGTCAAGGCCTTCTGAAATAACTATGCTAGGGTCCCCCTCTGGCGCCCACATAACCAGCCAGTCTCTGGTTCCATTCCGTTCAGTTCAACGTATCTTTCTCGAGCGCCTGCTGTGTACTCACAGTGTTCCAACCCGGGTTTTCACGGAGGAAGTGTCACGTGCTCCCCACACACAACCCTCCTCCCCATCTCCTCCTTCCTCGTCTATGGGCCAGCGGGGATGTCCTCCCATGTACCTGTCCACACTGTGGGGTCAGAGGACCCCACAAGTGTCTTCCCACTTGCCTCTGTCTGAGCACCTAGCCCTGGCACACCTGCCTTCGCAAGTCATTCCCACGGGGCTGGTAAACTCCCAAGGACAGAGACCACAGCTCATCCTCCCTGGAGTCCTCCCCATAATGTCTCAAATATTGAATCAACCAACCCCAGCCAGCCATCTGGACACAGAAAAGGGGGCCAGGTGTGAGCACAGCAGAGACAGGGCCGTCTCCTCCCCAGGGGGTGCCTGGTCCCCACCACAACCCCACCGCTGCAGGGCAGCGACATGATGGCCCCTCCCTTCTTCACCAGCCCCCCCGGGCCCTTCCGAGCAGCCCCTGGCCACATTACTTCTCCAGGTCAGCAACCCGGGACAGTGCAGGGCTAGCAAAGAAGCACGCGAGTCCTTGCTGCTCGTTCTCACGGTCCCCCCAACCCACAGCCCTGAAACGCTAAACATAAAACACAGCGGAGAGCCAGGCACCGGGAAGGGTGTCCCTGGTGGCTCCCGAGTCAACACGGGGCCGATACTGTGACCCCACGTCTGAGCTAAGTTACTCCGCGCAAGTGTTTGTCATCGGGAACCCTCGGGAAAACTCAGTGGCACAGTTCGATGACTGCCACTTTCGCACGGGACCTCCCAGCCCTGAGTTCTGGGGGGCCACAACAGAGAGAAGCAGCCAGGCTCAGCCCTCTCTCTCCTCGGGGGGGTCTCTCTGCAGAAGGAGGGGCACTGGGCTCTGAGCTTTTATTTGTCTGTTATGGGCTGGTGGCGTTTCCCTTTTATGAAACACCCCTGTCGCCACCTAAGCCAAACCCCCATTTCTGAGAGGGGTGAACTACATTTCTCATTGCTAGCTTTGAACCTGCAGACCTCCCACAGTGCCAGTAATTGCATTGCCGACCAGACGCAGAAGTGCACCCACAAGCAGCATGAAACACGAGGGGTGAGCGGGACTCGTAGCAATAAAACACGCACCCAGGATGTGCCTGGTGCACACCTGCCTGCGTGAGCCCCAGCCCTCCCGGGGGGTGCGGGGCGACCCCTGGGGGTGCAGCGAGCACTTGCCACCTCTGCTCCCGGCAGCTGTCCCCACGCTGCAGTCATCCACAGACCACCTTCGTCCCTTCTGCCATATCTCCCACCACCTGGACTGGGTCTCACTGAACACTTTTCCTTAAATTAACTTTAAATCGGCTCACTTTTTTTTTTTTTTAAACATAGCCTCACCTTAAGCAATAACATCTGCGAGATCACAGCTAGGATGTGCTAGTTATATTTTTCTAATAGGTCTTAAAATACCCAACTGTTAAAATTTTAAATCTATGTATCAGCTAAAATAGTCTCATGTAGTGCAAGCCACATTTGGAGAGGCCTCAAGAAGCAGAGCCTCAAGAAGGGCCGGAAGTCTGAGAGTCAAGGGCGCAGGCTCCGTCCCCCGCCCTTCTGAGAGCTGGGCTGGCTGGTGGGCACGGAGGGCAAGGCTGCCCGGCGGCTACGCCCCCCTCCCTCGGGAGCCTGGGGCCTCGAGATTCACTAGAGACCCTGCCTTAAGCATGGCCCGGCTGGTGGCTGGGACGTGAGCTCCTAACAGAAAGCGCCCCCCACCCCGTCACTTTCCAGCCTCGAGAAGGACCCTCAGGAGCACTCAGTGAGTGTCCAGTGAAGCTCACTCAGAGTCTACCCTACACTCAGCACGAGCGTTGTCTTCACTGGGAAGAAAGCTCTCCCTGAGAAAGGCAGGCAGCCCAGGTGACACGTGCACCTGGCCTTGTGCTTGGACCACCAGCCCCCTCCTCCCCGCACCTCACGATGACCACACCACTGCGACCTCTGTCCAAAAACATGCCCACGGAAGCTCTGCAACCAGGAGGTGGCATCCTCTCTCCCCAGCCAACAAAGTCTGTACAGACAATTAGAGTGACTCCACGAAATGTCTTTGCTGGACACGAGCGACGGCCAACCTGGACAGGGGACACCCATCACCCCGCGTGAGGCGGGACGAGAAAGTCCATGAGCAGACATATTGCACTGAGTGTGGCAGTAAGGCTGGATGGGACTCTTCCGAATTCATGTCTAAAATAAATGTATTTGAGGTATCTGAGTCACCTGTATATGTTCAATACCTTAATGCTCAAGTGGCAGACGTCTTTTTATTTAAAGATTTTATTTATTTATTTGAGAGAGAGAGAGAGCCCTAGAGAGAAAGCACGCATAAGTGGGGGGCAGCGGGAGAGGGAGAAGCAGACTCCCCGCGGAGCAGGGAGCCCGATGCGGGGCTCGATCCCAGGACCCTGGGATCATGACCTGAGCCGAAGGCAGTCGTTTAACCAACTGAGCCACCCAGGCGCCCCTCGAGTGGCAAACCTCTGAAAGAAACCCCAGTAAGTAAACTCTAAAAAAGGGAAACGTGGAAAGTATCTCATGACCATTGTCTGTCCCTTTCTGGTTTATTTTAACCAAACAATTCAGCCAGTAACATGGCTTCTTGGCTTTAAAGGCTTGTGGTGCAGCCCCTGGGGAAAGTTCTAGAGTATACACGGGGCAGGGGTACAATTCCAGTCTTGGAAAAACCATCCCCACGTTACATGCCCTAAAGCATGGTGGTACTCAGACCTCAGCTGCATCCGAATCCCCCGGAAGACATTAAAACACAGAGTGCGGGGCCCCACCCACAAAGCTGCTGATGCCATGGGGCCTGAGAATCTGCATCTCCAACAAGCTCCCAGGTGACGCCAGTTCTGTTGGTCCAGGGCCACACTTGGATAATCACTGCCCTAGGCAGCCTCAGGACCCTGCAGCAGCATTGTTTCTGTACAGGAACGACTGCTTCCCTGCTCCCCGATACCTCACGTCGATGATCTGAAATTTTTGATCATCAGAAGAGTGTGAGGTCTTTTCTCTTTAAAGTGTAATCACCCATATATGAAAGCATCAGAATATAAATGATGCAGAAAAAGCAAAGACATCAGATGCCTATTCCTTTTCCAGGCAAAATCACAACCACCATCCCCGTCACCACCACCACCATCAACACCATCATCACCACCACCACCTCCCTGCGAAAACTAAAAGAAAATAAAGAAGGAGACCTTGAGTTGCTACAAGATTCTTTCAGACTTACTATCAGAAATATCATAGGTTTCAGATAATTGGCTTGTCTTTAAGCAAATTACCAGGAACCTATAATATTTTTAATGGTATGCTTTTCCAGTATAATAATAAAAAATAAAACATTTTATTTTATTTTTTTTTAAAGATTTTTATTTATTTTTATTTATTTGACAGAGAGAGACACAGTGAGAGAGGGAACACAAGCAGGGGGAGTGGGAGAGGGAGAAGTAGGCTTCCCACGGAGCAGGGAGGCCGATGCGGGGCTCGATCCCAGGACCCTGGGATCATGACCTGAGCCGAAGGAAGACGCTTAACGACTGAGCCACCCAGGCGCCCAAAAATAAAACATTTTAAATTACTATAAATTATTTATGTACTAAAGAACTAGCAACATAAAAATACACATCTGTGAACCATTCATCTATCAAATGGTGCCAGTCTGTTGAAAAGACCAAGGTTGTCACTGATGGGGAGAGGTGGTAACTCTTGATAGCTCGTCTGATATGCTCCTCCTTTCTGCCTCAAAGGTACTTTCAACTGTATGTTAAACATGAGTTGCCAGAAAGACCCCTAGAAACAGCACAGGAGGACGGCAGCCCTCACCCCTCCTCCGAAAGTAACCCTCAGCATCCCGGGCTGTATCTGATTATCCGGGACACTTACTCCTCAGTCAGACTCACAGGAGGGTGGAGCTAGTTTTGGTTGTCAAGCCCTCTGTCATAGGAGTCACTGGAAGTGGCTTGGAAGGGAGTTGGGTTTGGGGGGGCGGCTGACACCACAGTGTTTATCCTGTTTGCAGCCACGAGGGACATTGCCATGGCTGACTACTTCTGCGTAACCCCCCAAAACGGCCCGTGGGGTTACTCTCCTGTGGTGCACCTACAAATGTGCCCACTACAGAGCAGCCGAGGCAGGAGGCCGGGGGTGGGAGGGGGACGAGGCACCACGCTCCGCGGCAGAAAGGGCTTTGTGGCCGCTGCCTCGGTTCCAAGGGGGGTCTAAGAACGCTCACCCTGCGCTCAACCTCAGCCAGGTCCAAGACAGCATTCTGGAAACGACGTCCACCTGACTTCAGTGTTCTGGGCTCCAGAGTTCGAACAAAGAAGCAACAAGCCCGGACGCTGACTCTGAGTGAGCCCCTCCTCCATGCAGATGGCAGATGGGTCTGCCCAGGAGCAGCACTGGCTAGCTGACCAGACGCCGGCTTTGGGTAACCACCTTCCCGCCCCGAAGAGTCTCAGCCCCCACCCCGGGGAGGCAGGCCAGCAACTGCGTCAGGGCCCAGGGTGCTCTCCAGCGCCATGCTGTTTGGTTCTCCGCTGTAAACAGTCAACCTAAAGCTGGTCAGCTGCTGGCCACATGGTGGTAATGAGCCCAAGAGCCTGGAGTTCACAATTATTTCAGATTTACTCTCTTCCTGATCTTTCATTTTATCAGCAAAACATCCTCTTGGCAGTGGGTATTAAGCTCAAACTTACATGAAGAGAAATGCAAGGAAGAGTCCTCAAAAGGCATGGCGTATGACAGGAAAATATTCAGACCTCAGCCTTGGCCTTGACCTTTTACTGTCTTTTAACATTAAACATTTGCCCCACCTTCGAAAAGATAAATGTGGCTTTTGATGACAGCCAATGTTATCTGAGGATTAAAATAGCCCTCTTGCAGTGCTCAACATTAAAGTCTTCCGCATTTGCAAAATTGCAAACAGATGCAACTCAAGTACCTGCAAATAATCTGCCAAGACCAATTTCAAAAGGGAGATTTCAAAATATGTGGAAGTCATTAGGACATGTATTATTTTTGCAATGAATAGGCGCCAGGAGTGTCTCAAGGAGCAGATGGGTGCTACTTTGTTTATAAAAGATCAACAGAATATTCGGCTGTAAATGAAGACATATAAGCTATATGAAACAATTATGGTAAAATGGCGAACATTTCAAAGCTAATTGTAATGGTCTTTTAAGATCTGAATTCCTCATTTCTTACTGCATGCTAAAATATCATTTTAGTTTTGGGTCTTGATTGATATAATTACCAAAATGACAGAAAATTAAAGTAAATGCTGTCAGTTTTACTGTTGTAAATGTTGTCACTTTATCACTTGTTTACAGTGGCACCAATACTGATAAATGAATATTTTTCAACATGAATAAAAAATGTGACCTCCGTCTCCCGGAAATCTTCAAGAAAGGACGGCCCCGAACATTAAGAACCCAAGCAGACAGAGTGAACCTCCAAGTGCATTCTACCAGAATTCCAAATCGCCCCTCTCGCTTACACATGCCCAGCTTCAGAGAGCTCCTGTTGCTAATAAAATCTCCACAGAGGAAAACCAGAGCGAGCAAACATTCGCCCTCACCCGGGCCTCTCTGTGTGTCTGTGTCGCCGCCCAAGTCGGCCCCGCGTTGAGCCCCTCTTCTATTCTCTTGTTTTATATTGGTAATCATGTGAATTAGATAATTACTCATGGAAAATGTGATTAAACATACATCGCTATTGCCAATACCGAATCATGAAGAAAGGGCATTTCTGCGAATTGCTTTTAACATAAATAGCAAACTGGGCTCGTAAAAAATGTCCAATTAAGCCAATACCTAATGATAGATGGGCTGATCCTATGACTTGCTAAGATGCAAATCGGAGGCAGGAAAAACGAGGACTCGGGTGAGACATCCGGGATCTCCATTCCCACACAAAAGGCATCTTTCCCTGGGATGCTTTCAAAATTTCACCAACTCCTGCAAAGTTGAGACTCCTCCTTTCCCTCGCCCCTACCATTAACTTTCTGGGGGGCCTCTAATTCTGCGTGCTGCGGGGATACCTTCGCCACACGTGTAAAATGGGGCAATGAGGAGGGAAGGAGGAGGAGAGAGACAGACATGGGCTGGAGACACAGGGCTGGGAGGAGGAGCAGAAGTTATCCCAGAAGGAAGCAGGGCAGCGCAGGGCACGGCCGGCCGGCCTGCTGAGGCTCCCACCCTCTGCCCCAGCCCGGGTCCCCTCTTGATCCCAATCACCCCCGGAGCAAGGAGGCCACGGCCAGGGAGGCTGCTGCTGGCCGCATTTTCCTTCTTCCCTTCCCTGACTCACCAGCCCTGCTTTTCCGTAAATCTTTAAGCCAAGCGCACATATTCTCCCGTGACAGCGTCCATGCAGACGAGGATCTGCACCCTACAATCACTGATGAAATTTGTATTGACTCCAAAATCAAAAGTAATGAGAAGAAAATTGGTTCACAGCCTGACCCGACAGTTCCAGACTGCTGTATTGAAGTTGCAGAAAGACATTTTTTTATTGTCTCCAGATTTCAATTAACGACATCGAGCTCCCCCATCCTCCCATTATTAGTTTGAACAGAAGATCAGATTTAAGAAGTTTCACTAAATTAATTACTGTAATAGTATCTTGCATTTCGGGAAAACCTTCCTGTTTTGTAAAGGGAAAAGATCCCTCTTAAAAACTGTGGGCGATGAGGAATCCCCCAAACTGAATGCGCGTGCCCTAATATGTGTCCTGTAGGTTCGCGTATGTGCTTGTGTACAAAAGTGCACATGCATGTAGGACACGTCAACTCTGGGCAGGATCATGAAATCCTAGACCATCACAGCTGTAATTATGTCCCTGCAAAGATTTCTTGTTAGATTTTAGTGCCAAGCTAGAAGGTCTTATTCTCACTACCCCAAGCTCTTGAGCCATATGGTCCCCCCAAATTAATAATAATAGTTACCCCACAATCACCCTGAAAGCCACAAAGGAGAGCTGTCCTCTTTTGAATGAAGAGAGAGAGAGACAGACTATATCCACAGACACTATCATTGCCCCTATCTTGAGTAAAAATGCAAATTATGCCACACGGTGCTAAATTATTCTGGGATATTTCATAATGTGAATTAATACCCACTAGAGGCTAAGCCGAGATCATCAAACTCATTTCACATAAGACAACGAATTTAACCACCCGTGACTCAATGAGTGAGAAGTTAACATGCTATCCAGCAACACTAACCACTCCAAGGTAAATTGTCTTTAAATAAAATAACCCATTTTAAAGACTTTTCAGTCCGGGGCTAACTTTCCCAGATCTCACCAGATGGCAGAACATTTAATGTTCAGGCTACCGTTCGTACAATGATGAAAATTATTTCTGTGGGGATCAGACTGCAACTAGTCACCATCTTCTATCAAGACCAAGTAAAATCCTATTTCAATAAAGTGAGACCAGAGAAACAAAAAGCATTCTAGTACTTTGCAATCTCTGCACAGTTGGGTGACCGACTCCTTGTTAGCTAAAACCAATGTCACATTTTCAATCCGCATTTGAAGGTCCACATTCCAGAGGAGGTTTCAGTGATTGTTTTACTCTTTTTTTTTTTCCCAAGCAAGCACAATCAAATTTAAGACAACGCTCCGGAAGAGGGGGGAAAAAAAAAAATCAAAGAATCTCTACCCCAACGCCAAATGTATCCCTAATGCCCCCGAACAATAGGCAGGCTGTGTTCCTACCCTGGAATAACACCGTCCATATGAATCCCAGGAATTTAGTGTATCTGACAGTTTCTCTCAACCACCCATAACATTCTTTCCTGTCTCATTGGAGCTGGCAAAGGAGAATTCTGTAATTGAGTGGTACAGAACATGCGCCCTCCTTGCTAGAAGATGACAGATGGATTATAAAAACTTCACAGCGGAGCATCTGGAGCACCAGGGAGAGATAGTGGGTATTTGAACTCTCCGTCTTTACCCAAGAGACAATGGCACTCTGACATGGAGCATATACCAAGGAATGCTGTAACTAGATAGACATAATCTTTCTTTTCACTAAGTATTTAACATTCTGTTAGGAACAAGTTTCAGCCCTGCTAAAGTGCACCTCATCTTCATGTTAATCATCCTAGTGCAATGGTGACACACCTCCCCCCCTTCAATTGTGGTTAAATCAGTTCTTTTGCAAACTGATTTTTTTTTTCTTTTAAGAACAGGAACAGCTTCTGCTTTAGGAAGGAAAAAAGTAGAAATTAAACATCGGGTTGGGATTAGCATCTTTTGTGACTCACTAATCTGATGAGGTTTTTATTTGCAATGTGTGTCCCCCTTCTCTATGACTAAGGAAGGGCTCTCACACGTGGCTCGTGGACCACATGCCACCAATTACCCAAGTCGGAGCACAACCATGACTCACCTGAGCCCAGCTGAAGCTGTCGCGCTACCCATCGTGTCCGCAAAAACCAAGCTTCCCTGCTTCTCCCTTCCACCCTCGCCCAGACAGGACACACACAAGCACAGCCAAGAGGTGGGGAAGGCACAGGCTCCGAATGACACCATCGTTCACCTTTTGCTCGATCATCCAGCCCCACGTTTCAGCTGCAAGAACAAATCAAAGCAAGGCAGAAACACAGTTCCTGAGCAATTACTAAAATCTGAGCTCTGCAGTGTAGCATGAGGACGGGGGACTGGCCACTGTCAATATAGCCCTGACGACAGATCGAGTCCGAGGCCCTGAAATACTGCTCCACGCTGAAGCCCAAACTGTGAAGTGACTCGCACTGATATGATGACTTATAAGCCCAAAAAAACCTTAAATTTTCTATGTCTCTTAAAATTTTGATAGAGACATAAAATGGCTTATAGAATTCTAATTATAGCAACAGACTTCAAAAAATGTCTCGATGTCAGAGATTAGTGAATCAAAGGCACATTTTTTAAATCAATTCTTGCTTCTGAATATTAACAGTATTTATCATTCATACTGCCCTCTGGAAACACCAGCTAGGATCCCTCTCCACAGTTGACGAGGAGGGTCTCCCTACAGCCGATCAAATGAGGAATCCCAAGGGGTGAAGATTTGCCTACAGGGCAAAAGTCCCAACTGGAATGAGCACTGGGTGTGGGAATCATGCAGTGGCTGATGCTCACTCTTTCCAGCCTTCTACTGCCCATCCTCATCACCACCACCACCATCATCATCATCATCATCATCATCATCATCTCAAAATGCTCTCTACCTTCATTAAAGTACTACAAAATAAATGGAGTTAAAATTAAATTGCTTTTATGAGAATCACAGCAACTTTTTAAAATAATGAAATATGCTCTAAATATTCCCACTGTTGAGAATCCTTCTCTTCTACTCTGCCAATGTAGCCACAATGAAATACTTTGGAAACTATCAAGCTGATGTACCTGGCGTCTGACCAAACATCTACCTGTCTTGGTTCCCAGCCCGCCTCAACACCTCAGCCATACCATTATGCAAGCAAAGCTTCCTGCTTTTCTGGGTACCTTTATGCTTGATTGTTGATGCCCCAATAGCAGGTGTCCCAGACTTCATGGGTTGCTTACAGTTGTGTCTACCCACCCCCCAAAAAAGTGAGACTCTTGTCTCTCAAGCTTATTTCACACAGGAGGGCAGAAAACACACTAAGAGTCCCAAAGCCCATTTTCATGGGCCTTAAGGATGCTGTTGGCATGAAAGAGATGGGACGGGCAAAAGCCTCCTGGCTCCACCCCTCAGCACATGCACCTGCCTCTTCCACACCCTGGAGTCCTTCTCCAGCTTCCTCTAAGACACCCAAGGCCCATAGGAGACCAGTGGTGTGGTCCAGAACCAAAGCCAGATGGACAAAAATGTCAGGGAGCATTCCCTAAAGGGAATAGAAATTGTTTTTAAAGGTGGAGCATTTAATGATTTTTTTAAAAAAACTTTAAGGCCAAACTATGCCCCAAAGAGTCAGCAAAATGTTGAGGCCGTGAGGGCTGTATGTCAGACATCTGTGTGTTTCTGTTCACACTCTGCTTTCTCAACGTATCATAAAAAAAGTGCATTGACAAATGCAAAAGCCTGAACATTTACCTGAGACCATTTGCACCAACCGCAACCAGATGGGATTTGGGAGCCCGTCTTGTGTTCTACCATTGCTTCCTAATTGCCCAGTTCATGAAGGGAAGAAAATGTCATGGGTGCCTAGTACCGTGTCAGAAATGGCTTCTGACTGGTGGGCCTCCAGCAGTGGAGACATGGGGCCTCATATAGAACCGTGCCGATCCTGATCCCTGACACCCCAGGTTCCCCGGAGAAGGCTCTGTGATCAGGCAGCCCATGTTCCCCACTGACAAGGATTTGCTGGCTTGTGGGATGGTGGGGAGCAGACAGGCTCCAAACGTTGATGATGGACAGAGGTCATGTACCTTGAAAGACTCCCTCAAATCCAGAGACAACAAAAAATGAAATGGCATTTTAAAGTCCTTGGCATTTGATACCTGCTTCCCCCTCTCCTCCACCAAAAAATAACTAATAAATAAGGCATCAAAACAGTTATGGTTGGAAAAATCAAAACAAACTCTGTCCTTACATTTACTCTGCACTTTAAGGCCTCTGAATCATGCAGAGGGAGAGCGTGGAGAGGAGAGAAACCATAGCTATCTCGGTGTCTGGGGAATCGAATCGAGAGGCCTCCCCTGACCCTGTGTCCCCGTGACTCCAGCCCTCAGACTCCAAAGCTCAAAGACTTCTCTAAGCAGCAGAATCTTTCCTGTCTTAGCGCCCAGCCCCAGCAAAGCCCTGCTCTGCGCATTGGCCAAAACCATCAGCTCCAGCAGCCACTTTACCCAAGACCCTTTCAGAGCCGACTTCCAGCGAAGGGCAGGACGTGCTCCTTAACAAAATATATGAAAGCACTTCGGGGACAGATGCCAGAGAGACATGCCCAAACACCCTGAAATCACACCAGCGCTTGCTCCTCGCGGCTCAGCGCCCCATGAGCTCAACCTGAATGTGTCACAACAATGTGACAAACCTTTAAATCACCCATTAATGTATATGTTCCCTGCAGAGGAAACAGAGACCTCAGCGTCACCAGAGGGAAAGGGGTACGGTGTTTGAAGGAAGCCTGCGCAAAGAAAGCTCTTTTTAAAAGCACGTTTTCCTCTTTCTTCTTTACAGTGATCTTCTGCCATGGTGGAATGTAAACACCACAGGAATGGACAGAATCGTGAATTAAGGATTTGGACGCCTTGCTTTAGAAGTAATCTTCAAAGAATGCACATCCCAAACATCAGAGTCGCACAACAAGGCTCCGAGCAGCTGTGACTGCCTACAAAACAGTACAGGTCACTCCTATTATTACCAGGTGGGTCCTGAATTGCTTTTAAAAATCAATAGAAAACATGTTCTTACATCTCGTCTACTTTGCAAGAGAACACATCCAGACAGTGCTTGTCGTTGCCCGGGGAAGAAACCCCTTGCAAGGATGTCCCCCGAAACATTCCTAGCAGGGGATGTAAATAGGAACTCAGTTTTTGGCGATCACGCCCCTAGAAGCTTCCCGGGGCTAAAGGCACTGGCGGCTTCGTGAACCGTCCACCTGGCCCTCAGCTGGCCCTCCACCTTCACTCCCCAGGAAGACACCAGTCAGGGCTGCCCTCCAGAGCACAGAGCAGCCCCCCCTCTGTTCCTCTGACCAAATCTGAGTAACCGTAGCCATCAAATAAACAAGTGAGAGAGGTTCTGTGGGCAGGGATGGCGGACTTCCACCCAGACTCGGCCACTTGCTATTCGAATGTCAGCTTTGGTTAATCACTTGGTACTCTGAGCTCCAGGTTCCTTGCTTGGGAAATCAGATGATCTACCTCCCAGGACTCTTGAAGATCCAGTGAGGAAATACATGTGACATTACCCGTAAGGTGTGCCCCCATGGAGCATCCCCCTCCCTCCCATTTCTAGTATTAGTACCCCTATGCCGATTAACATTACCATCAGTACTGATACTGCTCTTAGCATTGCAGTTGTACTCCAGCATTCATTTCCAAGCCTATGGAAGCACAGTGCTGGGCACTCAACCAATGTTTGCTAAAGAGTTGAAGGGAGAAGGGTATTTGATCCAGACAGCTCATCTTTTCCAGGAAAACTCAGGCAAGGGCATCCCCCGAACCCAAAGGAAAAACCCACAAAATAAGTTGAATGTGCTTTTGTGAGCACAGGATCCAGAGCACCCTTTAAGATTAAATCTGTATGAGAAGCACAAAAGTCAAATGCTGAGTGATGCATTAATTATGTACAACCAAAGATCTGGGAGAGGTTAAACCCACATTTGGCAGCAAATTGAGTTCTTTTATTTGATATGAAATCTGTGCCTGCTGATGGTCGTCCTTCCTGCTTAATGTCACCAAACTTCTGGGGCAGGGGGGTTGCTAAAAAGCAAAAGGACTAGACATCCGTTTACTCAAGAGTCTTCCTTAAAGGACGACATCTAACAGGCATCAAAAATCATGGCTTCTCAGGACCACTGCTGGCCAAGGTCGAAAGTCAGGCGTACCTGGAGCATTACTGCTAACATCTTGCCCCACTTGCTCAATTAGGGAGTTATGAAGAGTATTTCTAACTCCTGCAGAATGAGCAGTGGGTACGATGAAATGTTGGAAGCCTCTTTCCCTTCATACCTGCTCACTGCGGCTAGGCTTTCCAAGAACATTTCCCCAGCCCCACCACATAGGCTTATCAGCCATCCAAATTTGTAAGTTTCTGTTTTTTTGTTGTTGTTTTTCATTTTGTTTAGTACTGTTTGAAGCTACACCTTCTTAAAATCACAGTTGAGGCTGTTTTGAATTATGGCAATTCCGTCTTCTACGATTTTCTAGTTGGTTTCAAGTCAAACGTATAGACTCTGCTCTCCCACTACACGTGGCAGAGTCAGGTCCGTTCTGCCCAGTGTTGATGTGTGGGGGCACCACAAAAAAGCCACTTGCTAAGATGTGTGGGATTGAAATCAGATAAAGGATTTGTAGGACTTCCATCGCCCAGAGAGGGGTTCTCTGATGCTGTCACCTGCCCTGCAAAGCGACAAGCTTCTCGAGAGGATAAGTATTTGGAATTTTCTCTCTGTGATTGTAGCCAGGAATACGCTCTGATTTTTGCAAAATGTTGCCAAATTAGGACAACCTGGAGAAAACAATGGAGGCAAGAAAGAAGGTGTGCTAACGTTTAACTGCTTCTCCAGTTTCATTTCATAAACTGTCAGGCAGGACTGGAAAGGGCCACCTGGTCCAGCTGGGGTCCCTGGACAACTGGACTCTCTGAGTGGGGCCCCCAGATTGGAATGTTTAACAAGCCCCCTAAACTATTCCTTTGTCTACCAAATTTTGAGAGTCATCGGTCAAGCGCACCGCCCTCATTTGATGGATAGGAAAACAGACTCAGCTCAAGTGACTCACCAAGGAAGGGCCGGGACACAGACTTGTGTGTCCGTCCTACATTTGACTCTGAATTGTACACTCGCCTGCCATGGAGGCCCACAGTGAGCACCACTGAATATGTATTTTATTTGCGTTCACACGATCAAATAGTTGAAACATGGCAGTTGAACAGGAAGCTGGAGGAAGAAGGCAGTGAGGTACACATGAGTCAGCCAAGGCCAAAACCCTGAAGGGAAAGAGCCAGCTTCTACCCAACTTGTATGGGGAGGTGGGACTCCCCTCCTTAATTAGAGGCATAAAACAATAGATCATCACCGAGAAGCAGAATACCAAGGGATTTCTCATTTCACTCGATCAAGATACCCATTCATGATGAGAGCCTTCATGCCCAAAACGTTTTGGCTTTGAGTAATAGCAGTTTCAAGTCCCCCTGGTAGAGTCCTATGGTCTTCATTTTAAAATATAATTAGCAGAAAGATGTACTCATTGAAATGAAAAGGAAAAAAAACAACAACAACAACGACAACCAACTAGATAGCAAGTAGTTTTTAGTCCAAGAGGTCTGTCAGTCCTGAACAATTCACTGGGGAATTATTCTGTATCTTTTCAGAAGACCCAGGTTCCTGATCCTCTTCAATCATTTATTAAGGTTTTATTACATCCCTCTTTCATCCCAAACCCCTCCTGCAGCTGCCAGACACCCTGTGGGGAAGGGATGGGGGACAGTAGTGAGTGGCTGGCAGGCACTGACATGCTAAGGGAAGGAAAGGGAAGATCCTGTCCTCAGAGAGCTGGCAATCTCATAGGGAAGAAAAGACGTCCATGGGAAAAAATAAGTTGCTATACAGAGTCAACAAATAATATGGACCAAAGGAAGAAATTTTATACAGTGAAAAAATCTTCTAGGACAGACAGGTGAAAATCAAGATGTGTGGGACATTCATTCCCACATTTCTCTTTCTACAGGAATTCGTGGTTGCTGTTGACTTATGGGGAGGAGGAGGAAGATGAGCATCTCCAACGCTTTTGGAAAAGAGATTCTTCAAATTGCACCCGCATTTTCAAGCGCCCCAAGATGGCAGCCACTTGGGCAACAGGATGTGACATAGATTTAAAGTCCTTTCTCCCCTTCTGTAATCACCTCTGTGATTCGAGTGTCTCGGAGCCAGTGGGGTTACTCCACCTCACTCATCAGTCAGATGAGCGCCTCACCAATCAGGGAGTCAAGACAGCATCTTCTCCAGACTCCGGGACTCCTCTGCCCGGGGACCCCCACCAAGTGCTGGCAAAGATGACAGCACAGAGCGACTAACAGCTCTCTCTGCGTTAATCAGGGCCCCGCACAGCCGGCTCTCAGCACGACAAAGAACCCAACGAGACTTCTGCGTGCCCGACGTACTGATGTCAGGGAGATGCCCGTCGCGGAGACCGCATGGCCAACCTCGGATGGGGTGGCATGGGCAGGGAAATAACTGGGGGTAAAAGGCCCCGACTCAATCCAGAAGCAATACCCTTGATTAAGCCGTGCCCCGCGAGGGGAGAGAAACCCGGCAATAACATTAATATAGTTTCTACACAGACACAACTATCCTTCTGAACTCTGATCTATCATGGCAACCTCTTCGTAGTCCAGAGAAAGCCACAGCTGCGGTTTCCATCTCCAACAAGGAACAAAGGAGGTGTCAGGGGATAGTTCATTGCATGACACAACACTGTTCTCAAAGGGCCAAGGGCAAAATCCCAAACCCGTATTTTTCTTTCTTTAGAAAAGTAGCGTTCTTTCAAAAAACTATTTATTAATTTGCTGCCTTTAGGGGGTCGCTGTTCTAGGTGCCAACAGAAGAGTCCTCAAGGAGACTACAAGGGTCCTGGCGTTAGGGAGTGTAGTTCTGGTGGAGGGGGGCAAACAGGCTAACAGCCGATGAAACCAACAAAGACAAATCCCAGGGAGGAAATAAAACAGGACAATGAGATGGGAGGTGACCAGGGCAGGGCAGAGGAGGATGGAGGCCAGCAAAGGCCTCTCTAAAGAGTGAGACCCACGGAGTGAGCAGAAGAGACCAGTAAGGGACATGGACCAGAGGGTCCCAGTGAGGGACGTGAACCAGCGGATCCCAGGGAGGGATGTGGACTAGCGGGTCCCGGTGAGGGATGTGAACCAGCGGGTTCCAGGGAGGGATGTGAACCAACGGGTCCCAGGACAGCTACATCCAGGGAACTGAGAGAAGCTAGTGGGGCAGAAGAGGCCCTTATTCAAGCTCCTATTGGATAAGAGAGGGACCAGGAGCAGCAGAGTGGGAGACGGGGACAGCAAAGTGGACACACTTAGACCAGGATGGCTCCATCCGTCAGCCTGAGCTTATCGAAACACTCCTCAAATGGATTTTTGCCTCCTGGGCCGCACAGTGGCCTCAACCCTAGCTTCAGCCTATTCTAAATCTTTCTCATGTTCTCCACTGGCGTTTCCCAAAAGGAAAGAAACACCTGTCTCTTCAAACAAACAAAACCTCTGGGTAGCCCAAGGCCGACATGGCACTGCCCTCTTGGCTCAAGTGGGTCATAGTTCTGCCCAATTCCCTGGCCAGGTGCTCGTCAAGGTGTTAAGTAGCCAGATCACCCCTAGAGGGAGAAGGGTCCAGAGGACACTGCAAGGGGCAACAAGCAAGGAGAGCCTCAGCAGGCTCTCCCATGATGTAGCGGCCTTTGTCCAAACAGAGAAAAGGTGAGGCAGCTGAAGGCAGACATCGAGTTTTGAAATTCTTCTGTAATTGTGGCTTTAGTCAAGAAAATGCACATGAGTTCACAGGATGATAAATATTAGCATGCTTCTCCAAGTTCAAGTGAGTTGTCAATAAGACAATTAAAGCAGCATCAATAATGTGTACTGTATGTTATTATCTGCGATTCTAAATCCCAGGCTTTTGTGATCTCTGGAAAACAAAGGAGGACAGGCAGCAGTGATACAAATACCTTTTTCACACAAGTGCAAGCTGTAATTCCGCGTTACTGTAACAGCATGGAACCCAGGGGGCGGGGCTGGAGCATTCCTAAATACTATATGAAGAACGCGGGGGAATGTAGAAGGGGATGGGTAGAAAGAACTGTTACAATGGGAAATCAGCAATCCTGTGTCTAAGGCAGATCAATCACTTCTACCACGTGACCCCAGTCAATAGAAGCCGGAATAAGTGCCAACATTGACCTTAATCAACTGACAATCGGTACTCCGAAATCAGAAACTCTAAATTCTTCTAGAAGAAGAGGAAGCTAAGTGAAACTTCCAGTAAAATTAATAAACATGAATGAACTTGGCCATTAAATGTGTGTGTGTGTGTGTGTAATAAAACAGGACAATTATATATATATAAACATAATATACACATATATGTATATATACTTACATATATACATATATATACACACACAAATACACACATACGTATACATTCATATACAGATATGCACACATATATATTCATTTATATGAAAAACCATACAGTATTGTGCTCAACCGGAATTTGCAATGAACAATCTCTTGAACACAAATTGCATGGCAAAACTTTTTCATTGTTCCCTAAAACAAAAAAACTACACAATGCAATCTCTATACATCTGCAGAATCAAAAATCATTTTCCTCCCAAAATAACTTACAAAGCATTAACTGTGCTGGAATGAGAGTAGATGTTAAAACTACTATTTGTTGACAATTTGTGATTTAGGATAGAAGAGAGAAGTTTTCTCCAAATTAATGAGCCAGACACAATAGAGCACTGACAAAATATTGATTTTATTTTATCCTACCTATTGTTGGCACTCTTCTCTTAGTTGGAGAAAAATATAATTTTTCCCATTAGAGTTATCATTTGTTATTATTACATTATTTTCTATTTATTACGGAAAAGGAATCTCATGTCACTTTTCAAGATTAATATAGAACAATCACATGGAAAGTCATGATAGAGACTAAAATAAAATACCAAATGCTTCCCAGACAATTTTTACTATAGACTGAAATATTTGTTAAGAGGAAAAGAAAAAAATTGCTGGTTCAAATTTCATAAAATATATAAATTTAGATCTATATTTATATACTTGGGTAAAAATATCATTCCAACTAAAGCTTAGAAATTAAAATAATTTATTCATGCTTATATAGCTTACTTGACAATAATCAAATTGACGAGTGGACAACCGCCAACATATATTTAGAATTGAACAGGTAAAATTAGAGGAAACACTGTTTACCAAGTTCTGTTCCTGTATTCTAAAGGATTATCTTTTGTAGTGCCCGTAAACACTTGTTCTCTTAATTCATGATAGATTTTGGTTAAGGAAGGGCAAATATTTAAGCAACTTTTCTGAAAGTGTAATAAAAGTCACGCATTTGTTTCCATAATTTTTCTACTGAGTCATTTACATTTTAATATTTTACATCGAAGTTACAATGATGTGAAATACGATATGTATGCAAGACTATTTGGAATGTTTACTGTTATTTAATGAAATTTACTTAATCATTTAAAACCAAATGATGAAGGGGAAAAAAGTTCAGTATCCAAAGAGCCAGGACACACTTCATTTTCCACCAAAATTTTCAATTAAATTAAATTAAAAAGTTGCTATTGTAATCATGTAAGTAAGGAATGAAAAGGGCCAGGCAAGAGATGTCATTGTGTACTTTCAAGTTCAACAGCAAAAGTCTTCTTTGGACCTATAGGTGACAGAAATAGGTATCTAGTTTTCCTGAAAGGGGAAAATGTTCAGGACCCCCAGAAAGAGCTGGGTGGTGAGAACCTCCTCAAACAGCCAGGACACCTGAATCAAATACAAACTCAAGATTGTCCCTATGTGGGCAGGAGCCCCGCTCGTGAGTGTGTCCTCCTCACCCCTGCGCTCAGCACTCCACACACCACCTGCCACCTGGCCGAGGTGCAGCGCTGGGTTAACAGGATGGAAAGGAATGGAAGGGAATGGTTCAAACTCCCACAGCCATGCAAGGAAACAGGAACTTTGAGCTGCTGATGCGAGACTCAAGATGTGCCCTCTCTCCTCTGAGTGCATGAAGTATGAACAAGTATAACCAAACTAAGTACAAGAGAACTGTCAAGTCAGGGGACACCCTGAAAGATGAGGTCGGGGAGAGGGGGCAGAGAGCAGCCAGGCACCAAAGAACCACTTGCGAATCTCAACAGAAACTAGAAGATAAGAGCATGATATAATTCTTTGCAGCTAACTTTATTTTCTAGCTAGCTATTTTTATTTTCTAGCTGTTCTATGTGCCTGGCACAGAGTAGCTGCTCAGTGGATATTTGCAGAATGAATGAATGAATATTTATATAGGAAGAATGGATGGAGGGCCACAGAGGGAGACCACCTAGAAGGAAGATAGTGGCTTTGGATGGCAGAGAAGGCCATAGCAGCCAGTGGACACCTCCAGCAGGACTTAGCCCTCAACAGGCTGTGCTCACAGCAGATGGGGAGATCAGCCCAACTGGAAGACTTCTTCCCGTACAAAGAAGGAAGACTGAACCATTCTCTGGGGAGCAATGCACACCCAGCTCCAGCCACCCTGGACTTCCTTTTTCTTTCTTTCTTTTTTTTTTAAAGATTTTATTTATTTATTTGTCAGAGAGAGAGACAGAACATGAGCAGGGGGAGAGGCAGGCAGAGGGAGAAGCAGGCTCCCTGCTGAGCAAGGAACCCGACGCGGGACTCGATCCCAGGATCCTGGGATCATGACCTGAGCCGAAGGCAGACACTTAACAACTGAGCCACCCAGGTGCCCCTATTTTTAACTTTTAAAAAAGATTTTATTTTTTCATTTGAGAGACAGAGAGAGCATGAGTGGGGAGAGGGGCAGAAGGAGAGGGAGAGGGACAAGCAGACTCTCAGCTGGGCACAGAGCCCGATGCAGGGCTTGATACTAGGACCCCAAGATCATGACCTGAGGCAAAGGCAGATGCTCAACCGACTGAGCCACCCAGGTGCCCCTCAAGACTATAACTTTTAAATAGCATTTTGTCTCCTTGAGTTCTAGATTAGGATTTTGCATCTCTGCAAATTCTCTCTCTTTTTTTAAAGATTTTATTTATTTATTTGACAGAGAAAGAGATAGCGAGAGCAGGAACACAAGCAGGGGGAGTGGGAGAGGGAGAAGCAGGCTTCCCGCTGAGCAGGGAGCCCGATGCGGGGCTCGATCCCAGGACCCTGGGATCATGACCCGAGCCGAAGGCAGCCGCTTAACCAACTGAGCCACCCAGGCGTCCCATACCCTGGACTTCTTTATTCTCCTCAAGCCACCCAGATCTTTACAAACTTAGGGATATTGCACCTGCTGTTCCCTCTGCCTGGACATCTTCCCCACCCTTTGCCTTGCTGGTGCCTTCTCGCCCTTAGTCCTCCAAGAACACCACTGGCCACCTAGTGGAAAAGGAGCCCCCCTCCCCGTCCTCTTCCTGCATAGTCTTCATGGTGACAGTTGAGATGGAAAACATACTTGTCTCTCTCAAGTCAGGAAGTATGGATGCCAGGTCCCCAGCACCTAGCACAGTGAGTACCTGCAGGATGAACGAGTCTGAGAGAATGAACCGCAGAGCTTGGTGATGCTGCCGAGTGACGGGAAGAAGCAAGGGCAATAGGTAACCACCCCCCGTGGACTCTGCTCCCACCATCTACTCCTCCACCTCAAGAAGACATGATTCCTATGCTCAGAAATGATCAGTCTCACCCTGCAGGGACCAAGGAAAGAGTATGGTAGAATCTTTACAACTAAAACAAGTCTGTCAGTCTCATGAGCCTTGATTTTCCAACTGCTGTATCTGTTCCTGAAAACCCCATTTTCAGAGGAGGTCCAGGCCAGGTGCCAAGAGTCCCAGTCCAGAGGGCACATGCGGCCCACATGTCACAGGCCCAAGTGCCATTCAGAGAACCCAGCATCACCATCAACCAATTCCCTGATGCTGGGCAAGTCACCCCCCATGGGTAGGCCAGGCCTCCCTGTCTCCATCCCAAGGCAGAGGATGTGCAAGGAATAAATTAAATGATATTGTGTATTTTAAGGCCAAGGCCACCCATGTAATAGGCACTCAATAAATGCTAGCAGTTTATTTATGGGACACGATCTTGGTTTCAAATTTCCCCCAGGAAGATGGGATCTTGCTTCTTAATATAACATCACTCGGGTATTCTTTACTTTCTAAGGATGGCTGGCATTTTCCTTTTGTCACAGATTTGGGATCCCTTCCAGTGAGGGAAAGTCAGCCCAAATTCCACCTCTTCCCCAGAGGGAAAAAGTAAAGGAGTTATGTTCAACTCCCCACCTCTCTCATGGGTGACCATCTTGAATGCAATGGCCACAAGTTCAACTCAGTTTTATAGCTCATGCTTAAGCATTAGGCTCCCTTGAAATCAGCATGTGACTGTATGCCTGGATGCAAATTAGTGAGTCTCTGACACACACACACACACACACACACACACACACACGTGTCCGTGTTTGTGTTTAATCTGGAACCTGGAACCTAAGAAAGCATCATCACTGCCTTCACTTTCACTTTTATCTTGATACAACAGCTCCAAAGTGATTCTGCGCTTGTTCACAGTACCCATCTTGCCTAGGACACAGAATGCACTTAATACATACTTTTTAAAAGAATGCATGAACGAATGAATGAATGAATGACAATGCCTCCTTGGGGTCTTTGGCTTTGGTCTAGGGAAAGGATGAAGAGCAACACCCATCACATTCCCACCAAGATCCCAGCAACCAGTAGGGATGTGTGTGCACACCCGCAATTGCGTGCATGCATGAGTGCGTGTGCGCGTGAGTGTGTGTGTGTGTGTGTAGCCTGGAAACATGGCGCTAACACTTCATGGATTGGAGTGAGAATGTTTAGTGAAGACTTAAACCCAACCCCCGCCCTGTACCCCTCCATGAACTCAGCTGACCCTTTAAAATGCATCTTCTGAAACATATAGGAAATCAATCAGCTGATACTTATTGATCCCCGGGTAAATAACTCCAAAGGCCAGCCGGAGAAACAAAGGAGGAAAGACACTTCTCCGCTAAGCTATGCAAATGACTGATGCCCACAGTTTCTGGTGGGGTTTCCGTTTCTAAAATAGTTAACAAAATGTATAAAACAAGCACTAATAGTAGCTGGCCATTTGTTGAATAGCTGGTCTCTGGACTCATTAATTAATCATTTCCTCTTTTAATCCTGATGACTCAATTAGGGAGGAAGAATTATTCCAATTCTACTGATGAGAAAACTGAGGTTTAAGGATAGAAATGTCCTGCTCACAGTGAGCTCCTAAGAGGAGGAGTGGGTGTCGAACCTGACCCCATTTGACTGGTTCTGAGCTCTTTATCACTGTGTCACACTGCTTAAAAACAAAACAAACAAATAAAATGCTTCCAGCTCTTCCTCATTTACAGACTTGATGTTTCCAGCTCAATGAAATAAACATCTTAATCATGGAATGGGAATGGGAGTATCTCTAAAAATTAAATTATGCAAAAAAACTAACCTATAGGTATTGATATATCAAGCAATGCATGTACTAGGTAACTCTTGCAAAAACATTTAATAAGCAAATAAAACACACATAAAGAATTCCCTCTTTAGACTCTCCTCCTCCAGAAGCAATGATAGAGCAAGTGGAAAAACGCACATTTTCCTTGAGTTAATCTAAGGGTTAACGGCTGGCTGATGATCGAGATTAATAAAAGGAGGGTGCCCTTGGCTCCCCAGTCCAGCAATGATTCGATTTGCCTGCCTTCAAGATGAAGATGATGGGCAAGCACAAATTACCATATTAGAATTTTGCATTGGATTCTGCTCAGCCCTGTGATTCCTAGAGAAATAAGCAGTCTACGCCCCAGCCTCCCCAGGCCACCTGGCCCCTTCACAATGACCTCCACAGGAGGCCAGCCTCCACCAGAAGTGAGTCACAGAGGCAGATTCCAATTCGAAAGTCTGTCCTGAGGAATGAAGCAGCTGGAAACCACTCATTCTTTAGATCAATGAACAAATCATTTTATTGAAGGTGGTATTTGGAGATCACACACAAGAATTACATTTCTATCTCAGCAATATTATCACGCAAAGGGAGAAAAAGTTTTCTTAACAGCAAACACCCCATCGTCCCCAAGGTCCGCCCAAGGACCTGGTATTTTTCACCTGAGCAGCCAGGCTCCTAATGCAGGCAGGGCAAGCAGTGCCTGAGGAAAAAAAAAAAGAAAGAAAAGAACATCACACACACACACACACACACACACACACACGGGTCTAGCTCCTGTCAACCTTTTGAGATGTGAGGGGGAAACGTGAGGTTCAAGTGGCTGGTATCGTTGAGAAAAGGGCACTGTGTCAAAATGCAGCCAGTTCTTCTGGGAAGGCTTAGAAAAAATGGTACATACTCGAATATCTGGAATATATTACTTGCCCTCACCAGACAGCCATCATTAAAGAGTAAACACACCAACAGGCACAGCACACACGTTCTCCCCGCCTAAGACAGGCCGGATCACCACCTCCTACGTCACAGAAGCATTGTCATGGGAAATGCCTGTCAGATGACTAGACCCTGGATGAGTCCCTCATTTGTCACGCACTTAGAAAACCACTGTGTCTTCCTTGGGGTGGCAGCAGTTGCTAAAGGGCACATGGCTACCTTACAGCCTTAATCAACACATTTGCAGATGATGAGAATGCTTGCATCATCTTGTCTGTATTTCTTCTGCCTCCAAAATATGCTAGATGAGAATTTTAAATGGAACTAAATTCCCGTGCACCCCCCACCAGCAAACTTTAACAAAAGCTCTCCCGACATACTTCCAGAATGTGTGTGCAAAGGGTGACACAGCTGAAAAGAAATGGGGGGGGGGGCACTGAAACAAAACAAAACAAAAAACACAGAGAAAACAGATATTAAGTTGTCAAGTCAATGATCTCAGAAAAGAATTGCAGACAGAGTGTCTGGCGTTTTGCTTAAGAAATGGAGCATCTGAAGTCCGTGAGAGCTCTGGGCCCGCCTGCGGCTGGCTTCCGAGGGCTCTGAGCTCCAAGTCCAAGTCCGAAGTGGCGGGCAGGGCTCAGCGAGAGGAGTGGCTTCGCTGACCGGCCGAGGCGGCCCTCCACCATCAGAGGAGGTTTCGGCTGTGCAGATTAAACCCTTTCCTGTCGGCATGTGGCTGCTTTGCTCCCTCCCCCACGTTCCCACACTACACTTTTCCACCTTTTGAACTCCTCTCGGGCAATCTAATGGAGCTGGGTTGCCACCCACCGGCACTGACCCTCTTGTTGGGGCGGGGGGGGGGGGGGGGGGGCGGGTGCATAACACCTTGGTGCATAAAGTTTCTCAGCTACTGCGAGAATCCTGCACCGAGGGTAATTAGCACATCCAGCCATGTTTCATCAGTGAAATGCTCTCCGCTCGGTACGGATTCAAGGCTGCTGAAATAGCCACTTGGCATCCACAGATTACAACCCCCAAACTGGGAGTCCTGGCCGAGGAAGCAAAATAATTAAAGCACTTTAGCTGTAATTTCAATAAGATGTCCCACCCCCTTCAATAGGCTTCACTGAAATGACAGCCTTTCTGTAATAATTTGGAAGGCTTTGCCTGACTTGACTTTAATAGATTTTAAAAGAGAATTCGATTTTTTTAAAGAACAACAACAAAAAAAAATGTGTGTGCCATTTTTTTCTCTATCCAGGAAGGAAGAAATGTTTTTAGATATTTTGAAAGGTAAAGTTAAATAATCAAGCTATTCAAAGAGATTAAATTTTATATACAATATGAACACATTCTGGGATCTGTTTGCTTCTCTAAAGCTGATAGTTTAGCTGGTACAGTTTCCAAATATTATCTTGCTCTTGAAAGCAAATTTACAAAAATGCATATGTTCTCCAAGTCGCAGGTCCCAGGGTACATTTTTAACTTCCACATGAAAGGCTAGTTGAATAGGCCCGGAAAGGATGATTTTGTCACTGTCCACGAGGAGTGTTGTATAGGGAGGCAGGAACCCAGGCAAGGTGCACAGCACCATCTCCCAGGCTAATCCTGCTGGCTTCAAAGCCTCTCTTGGCCTTGCTGGAGCCTGGGAGCTGTAACGAGTGTCACACTCCCCAGTTTGCCCACGGGTCAAAGTGCTGAAGGATGCCCTTCACTGGGTTGTTAAAAGAACTCAAGACAATAAAGCACCCAAAGTGCAGAACACAGGGCCTGGCAGGAGGCAAGGCCCGACCACCAGCAGCCCCAGCAGGTGCTAATGCTCTGGCCACCTCTGCCCACCTACACGGAGGTGCCCCAGACCCTCCCTCCTCAGGTGCCCAGAAACTACAGGCATAAATGTTTACTGAATTACAGAAAACCCCCGAGGGCCCAACAATCTAGCCCTTCCATGAGCCAAAATCCCATCCAAATCTATGGGAATTACGTGGGAACCTCAGATGTGCAAGGGAGAACATCATTATAATTAAGGCTGAATGGGCATTTCTGTGATTAATCTCGATTTGAGGGACTCTATGGGTTGGCTTTTACAACCTAAATAGAGCTACTTCATCCTGCGTTAAGAGTCCGTGTGCATGTGTAATTCGGTAACACAACAACAAAAAGCTAAAAAATCATGAAGGAGGCTGATGGTCCCCGATGGATGGAAAAGGTGGAGTGAAGCAATGGGGAGCTGGCAGACCAGCATCCAGGCTGAAGAATCAGCAGGGAGAGGAAGACGCAAGAGCCAAGCCCACCTCGGTAATGAAAGACCCAGCTAAACACGGCTCAGGTAATCAAAGCTATAATGCATTGATAGAAAACTTGCAGGTTAATGTCAGCTCAAGCCTACGGTGATCATTTCTCCCATGTCAAAATGGCACTTAATTTTCTCATTGTAAAGCTACAGAGTAAGAATAGGTAGGTAGAGGAGGGGCAAAAAAAACCCCTGCAAACTGGTTTTCCTTCCTGCACCTCTTAACGCCCTCGAAGCATCTTCAGGACGTTCCTGCCACCACCCACCCAGAGGCCCCTGCCCCTCAAAGAAAGAACAAGTTGCTTTGGCCAACCAGAACCTTCTCTACCTGCCCATGAAGCCTCCTAGCCTCGTGTCAGAAGGCTGTGGACAGGCTTCTTGGGTCTGTGATGAAACCCCAGGGGTCTTGCCATGAGTGTGCCTCCAGGAAGGGGAGATCCTCGGCCGCAGTGGAGGGTGAATTGTGCCCATTCTGGAGGCAGACTGGGTAGGCTCTATTCCTAGAGCCACTGCCCAGCCCACCACTCTCACTGCCTGAGGTTCCCTTCCTGAAACTTGGGACAAACACAGTACTCGCTCTCACAGAGAGGGTGTAAGGATTAAATGAGGAAAGTATTTAAAACCCATGCCTACCACATAGTAAGTGCTCAAAAACAAAAACAAAACAAAACAAACAAACAAACAAACAAACCCACTATCCCACTATCCTCATCCTGCCAGCAGGATGCCCAGCCTCAACTCTGAGACCAAGAACTGTTACTTTCCACTTCTGGGTTTGCATATGGCAGGCAGGGGGCCCAGACCATAGTTCTCACCCACAGGGCCTTTTTCAGGGTATAGCTGATGTAAAAACGCAGTTGAGCCCCACACCTTCGCTCCAGGTACCCTCCACCCACGATTCTTCCATTGGAAGTCCTCCCTCTTCTCAGGGCCCATAGGTCTGCCCCTGTTTGGTGCAGGGCCCAACGTCCTGCCGCCGCAGGGCACTGGGACATTATCTATCTCGCACCAGCCTGTGTTTTCTCTGAGTGTGAAACCTCCCTGTGCTCCTGGGCATGGCCAGGACAAGGCCTGGCACGTGGAAGACCTGGGAAAGGAGCCTGATTCCCCCCCCCCCAGGGGACACATGGAAATGTCTGGTGACATGTTTTATGGTCACAACGGGGAGGTGCTATTGGCATCTAAGTAGAGGTTGGAGGTGCTGCTGAGCATCCTACAATGCACAGGACAGACTCCCACAAGTGGGTAAGGCCCACACTGCCACTGAGGGGAAGCTCTGGTCTAGAAAAACAACGCTCAGATCAGTCTAGCAAATTCCACCAAAGGCCTCACCCTGAATCTTGTCTCTTCAGGCAGATAAGCCTGACCTGGCTCAGAAGCTATTGAAAAGCCAAGGATTCCGTGTCTTTGCCGTTGCAAAACTCCACTATAAGAGAAAGACCAAAGATCTACAATGATTTTGAAAAGTGAAAGTTGGGTGGGGAGGAATCCGCAAGCAGCCAACAGAGCCAGCTAAGACCAGCTCTGATCTCCACACAATGAAGACCTATAGCAGAAAGTCAACGGAAGCCTGTGGATGGCATAAACTGGGCAGGAAGGCCCCCCTGCTACCCCCAGCCATTGCAGAGACCCAAGCTGGGAGGCTTGCTGAGTAGCCCACCTTCCTGAGGTGGCTTCCATCCATGTCTGCCCTCATATGGGGAAAAAAAAAAAAAAAGTGGGTAGGGTGAAGAATCTAAAGTGGCCTGCATTCCCCAGGATCCATACCCTGAGGACCCATGTTCCCCTACGCTGCACACAGACGCTCACAAACTCACTAATCTGCCCTGAGTAGTACAGTGTGGGCAAGAAGGAAACCATCCCGGTGGAGGTGATTCCGGGCAGACAACACCCTGCCCAGCCCGTACACATACACACACACATACACACATGGATGCACATGCACAAGTACACACGGGCGTGCACACACATGTACACACACCAGCATGACCACAACTAAGACCTCATTGTGACTGCATGGATGACCCCCTAGCATAGCTCGGCTGCTTACCCCTCTAAGGGCACTCAGTGCTACCAAAGGTCGCCCAGACAGTCTAGACCTGACTCTCCTTGACAAAAGACCTCTCTCCCAACAACTCCCAACCAGGTACCACTCAACCAGGTAAAAGACACAGTGAGCCCCACCAGCCAGGCAGAGCCTTCCACCCCCACCTTGCCCTGGGACTGCTTCTTTCCCTGTCCCTCCCGCCCCACCGCCGAAGTCATGCCATGGCACGTTCTGGAGGGAGCATGCCAGTGTGCAGGGCAGGTGTGGTTTCACCGAGAAAGTCCCTGCTTATGAGTCCTTACTAGCAGACGGGAGTCTCCCCAATGCCAGTGAACTTGCGCCTTGCTTTTAGACCTCACAATCCGGCCTTCACAGCCTGAGAAGGCCACCTGACCACAAGTGTCCTTCCAGCCCAAATCTAAGGCCTCCCTGGAGACAGCATAAAGCAGGGCTGAGCACTCACCTGCTCTAGGTTCTGGAGGAGATGTTCTGGGACTTCAGTCCTTAGCATGGACAAAAGCTGACCTGGACAAAGCTCACTTCTCTTGTTAAACTTGCAGTCAAGTCTCCCTTTAAATAATGCTGAGAACAAAATGCAAGCTGATATTTCAGCTTACTTAAAAGGCTTATTAAAAACCCTAAATCCAAAGATGTTAAAAAGCTATAATTGTCCTCATTCAAACTGGAAAAATAAATCTATTTTCTTTCTTCTTTTATGATCCTCTTCTAAAAAAAAAATAAGTAAGTTCATCTATGTTCTCATGAGCATCACTGCTGTCTTTCTTTCCCTCCATTCAAGGCACTTTATAAACACCTGTGCCATTCATAGCCAACTTTTGAGCAGAAGGCAACCACGTCTGGGGAAGGCTATTTAACTCTGATTTCCTTATGCCAGAGATAAGCTTGTCTTGCTCAAAAAGTAAGATGGAGTTCAGAGTTCATTTGAATGGGCTTGTGGATTTTATCGGTCTGCGCTGATGGAGATTTCTTTGGTTACCTAAGGCAGAGGAGACAGCCTAATCGCTCAGCTTTTTGGGGCTCAGTAGGCAGTGACTGGACATCTCAGCACTGCCTTCAGGACCCAAAGGGTAACTATGGTTAGTAGGGCTGCATATCCCAGCCACCTCCCTGTCCTCTCCCATTACAGGGGTTACCGGCCTCCGGCTCAGACCAGAGCAGCGTGACTGTCGCTCCCTGCCTGCCCTAAGTCTTCCGTGAAGATAGCCCCAGCCAGCAGTTAACTTGCTGAGTTGTGAGGATCTCCACCCTGCTCAGAAGTTAAGCACTCCAGGCACAGAACAAGATGGGTTTGCAGAGCAGTGGTCCAAGAGAATGCAAATTTATCGAAAGCGCTTTCTCCAGGTTTTCCATAATTAGCATTTATGTCTCCAGGAACTGTCTCCCTGAACCCAGTTTAGGGTGAAAGCATTTTAGAGACTTTCTCTGCAGATGACATATGAGGTACTAACCTTTTTTCATATGCCCAGATGTTAAGTTCATTTTCATCACATTTATGCAAATTTCATTTGAACAGTAAATCAAAAGAAATCTTAAATCATTGTACACTATTTAAAAATCCACACTAAATCCGGTTTACTTGCAGTGATATTAACATAAAGTCCCGGTTAAGGGACTAGAAGGTAGGAAGCAGATGTCACAATCCCCTCTTCCAGGCAGTGGCCCCAGAGATACCTGGGGTCCTGGCCATCCATCAGATCCGGTATCTCTGCCCGGTCACAACTGAATTCAAGTTTTGCCAGATTAGAGGTGTTCCAGAAATGAAAGCCTTCTAAAAGTTTTCCAAACTATAGGACAACAGGGGTCTCTCGGTCCAGGGGCCCGTCATCCATGTCAGTGTCTGGACTGAGAACAGGACCAAGTTCAAAGGCAGAGGCCCAGTGGTGAGACTTCTGGCAGCTCACTCCCTCCTCAGTGGGGGGAAAAGTTAATTCCTAGGGCTCTGCAGGCCTGCATTTGTCAAGGCGCTGGACGTCAGTGCTTTCATTACCAAGCAAATCAGCCAGGCGGTTAATGGTGGAATCAGGAGACATTTGCACTCTGCTATCAGAATGACATCATAACTAAAGCAGCCTTCAGCCAGAAGCCCTAGGCTCTCCAGAAGCAGAGGCCAGAGGGCTGCCAGGGGCGCCCCCCTGTGACTCCCCAGGCCGGAAGCTGAGTCCCTACCCCTTCCAGGCAGGGTGGTGGGCCCAGCCCCCAGCAAGTTCCTAGGCAAACAGGAACTAGGGTTACAGTTTTCTCCCAAGCTATTCGACTTTCCCCCAGGTTCGGAACACTGTAAATAATACTAATACTATATTATATATTTTTATAAAATTTAAAATACTATAAAAGCGCTTTCCCTGCCAGGCAAGGGTTGGTATTTTATTAATGCAGCTACATTTTGGCTATAGCATTTATGGCATTTCTAACAGAACTGTCAATCTCTCGGTGACCCTGTCTAGCCTTTAAGCTCTGCACTCTCTCCTTTGAGCAACAGAAATAAATGATGCTGGGGAAATGGGGGGGCAAGCTAAGGGAGAAGCCCTTCCTGCTCTTGTTTTGGCTGCTTTTCTTTTTAAAGCACAGCCGATCACTCTCTCTCTCTCTCTCACACACACACACACACACACACAGCCGGAGACACAAACCTTAGAATAATGGGGGAGGCATTTGGCGACGAGCTGCATCCGCGGCGCGGCGCGACGAGCAGCCGGCCCCGCTCGCTCTCGCTCGCTCGCTCGCAGCTCTGCCCTCCACGGCGGCGGGGACCAACTACTCGCCCGGGACCCGAGATGCCCAACTCCACCGCGCCCCAAAGGTCGCCTCCCGAGTCTCGCTACAGGTACACGCGTGGTCCAAACACCTCACCTGGCCCGAGAAGTCGGGAGACAGAGAAGAAAAAGTTCTGCGAGCTGCCAGCCGGGAGCCCCGGAGCCCGCGGCCACAGTCCTCCCGCCAGCCAGCAGCCCGCAGCCGAGGCCCGCCGGCAAGCGCGCGGCTCCGGGCACCTCGCTGGCCGGCTTTGCGCGCTAACCTCGGGGCGCGCCGAGGCCACGGCAGGGCACTTACTTGGCACTCGCTTTGGAGCGTGCAGGTCGTCGCGGTGTTCACTTGGGTTTTCAAACAAGTTTCAGGGAGGAAGAAGGAGGCAAAAAAAAAAAAAAAAAAAGATCCAATTATGCAAATGGGCTCCGGACTGGGAGGCGCGCGCTGGATCTGACGCGGCTACTGTACGAGTTCTCGGAGCAGCCCCGGGCCGGGCAGATTTATGCGGGCGCGTCACGGCTACGCCAGGTCCCGCCGCCGGAGCATCTCGAAGTTAATTAAAGCGGTAATGTCCACTTTCCCGGCGACCCTCCGTGCGCGGGTTTACTGTTTCACCGTCCAGCCCGACCCGGGCGAGGGCGGGGGCGCTTTCCCCCACGCCTCTCGTCCTTCCCTCTTCTTGCTCCCCCTCTTTTTCCTCTTTCTCTCCCCCCCCTTTTTTCCTCTCTTTCGTCTCTTTAAGTCGCCTGCCTTCCACTCAGTGAACAATGAACAAAGATGTGAGTGATGGGAAAAGATCGCCCCCTCCCAACCCCAGCAGTGAGCAAAGCCGGTCTTAAAGTAAAAACCCAGTTGCTAATATCAAACTGGGAAAGAAAACAGTGCGTTCCCAGTCTGCCCCCCCCATACCCACACACACACGCACGCACGCACGCTCACCCCACCCCAAGTTCACCTAAGCCCTGGCTGGGGGCGGGGGCGCCAAGGCCAGGGCTCCAGGGGCTGCCCGACTCGCCCGAGACACCCGGGACGCCGGAGACGGGGGTGGTGGGGGGTGGCGAGCACTCAGTCCAAGCTCGCTTCCCGCGCCCCTCCCCGCGGGCCCGTTCCCCCCAGACACACACCCCGCCCCGACCCCCTCCCCGCGTCTACACCGGCCAGCCGGGCCCGGCGGCCCGCTCGGGCTGCCCGGCGGCCGGATGCGCTCAGCAAACGCGGCCCCTGTCGGATTTCTGCTAAACTGCACGGCGGCGGCGGCGGCTGCCGGGGGAAGGCGCAGGAGGAGCGGGAGGCCGGCACCGCGCGCGCACTCACCCCGCCCGGCCCACTGCCCCTGGCCGGTGCCCGGCCGGCCGCCCGCCCGCTCCCACCCGCGCGCGCACCGGCGCCCCCACCCGCGCCCCCGCACGCACCCGGCGCCTGGCCCCGCAGGCCAGGACGCCGCGCAGCCGCCGTATTTTCTGCTAAAGTGAAAACGAAGGCGGCTGACAAATCACGTCTCCTGTGAGGCACTCGTTAGACATAACAATATCCGGCAAACAAAACCCAGCCGCGGCTGCGACCGGCGCGCGGGGCTGGGACCCCGCCCTGCCCCTCCTCGGCCCCCTGCCCCTCGCCACTGCCCCGCCGTCCCTACCCAACCCCCAGATGATCGGGGCGGGGGGGGCGGGCTGTGTCCACGTTCGCCAAGAGGCGGACAGTAGGAACGCTCACAATACAGAAGTGAAGGGGGGGGACAACTTTCCACCTGTCCCCAAAGAAAGCCCTGCTGGAGTTTCCTCGGAAGAGTTAAGAGGAGAGGGGGTGGGGACAGATCTCTCTCTGCCCCGCATCCCCTTTTCTTTTTTTCTAACTTGTCGGCGCCTGCGTTTCCACCTTCCGCTTCACGTACATCCATCTATATAGAGATATCTATATTTTAAATTATTTGCAAAACTGCAACAGATGGGCGCGTCGAGATCTGGACACTTTCCTACTCATCATCAAAGAAAAGCTTCCCCCCCCCTTTTTTTTGCCTAAAATACATCCCGGTCCCGCCTACGACTGTTTTCCTCAATCCTTGATCTTCAAAAAATAATGTCTTGAAGCAAACAGAAAGGTTTATCAGCAAATATCATTCTCCCCCCAGTCATACATCTGGGCTAGTGGATCTGTTCCCCCAAACTGCACTCTTCCCAGACGCCCCCAACCCTCCATTTCCTCCACCTTCCAGAGCCCCCGCGCCTGCAACCCCTCACCCCCTCACTCCGATTGGCCTCGTTTCTCCAGCCCAGGGCTGGCCGGCTCAGTTCCCTCCATAAACCTGTTACTTATTTCTTTCTTTATTTGTATCTTTGGCCCCCGGCTTGGCCCCAGGGCCTGGGCTGGGTGGGGGCAGGTGCTGCGGACGCCGCCTGCGCTTGCAGGCGTCACGGCCTTTCCTGGGGTCGCGGGTTCGGACCCTGGCACCCCGGCCCTGCGGAGTCCCCGGCCTCGGCCTCGCCCGGCTCCCAGGCCACAGGAGGCCAATGAAAACACAAAATGGCAGGTCTCAAAGGCCCTTGGCGCCCGCAAGTTGGACACACTGTAAGCATCAGCTAACTTTGATTAAAAAAAAAAAAAAAAAAAGATTACAAATTAGCCTCTCTCCCCCAGGCGGCGGGGCCAGAATCCCGCAGCGAGCCGCGAGAGGAGAAAGGGAGCGAGGGGCGCCCGAGTCTCAGGCAGAGGAGAAAATGGGGAAAGTCACTTGAGCAGAAGTTTCCGCTGCCCCAGCCTCCCCGTCTCCAGACGACTCCCCCCACCCCCCAGACCCTTTTGAAAGTTTCCCGGGGCCTGAGAGCGGCGCGCGGGCCGCGCGCGGATGGGGGGCGCGTGCTGGGCCCGGAGCTGGGCGCGGGACCCGGAGCTGGGCGCGGGGTCCGGCTCGCGCCCCCGGCTCTCGGCCCCGCGACTCCTTTTCAAAGTAACGGTCCCGGGACCGCGGGCGGGGGAGGCGGCGGCCCAGGCGCGGGTCCCGCTCGCCGCCGAAGTTCTCTAGCGCCATTCGATGCCCGGCCGCCGCCGCTTTCTCGGTTTCTTCCTCTTTTTTCCCCCCGCTGACAGCTTCTCTCTCCAACGTCACAGCCACGGATATTTAATTAGACCGTATTTTTTAATCGCGATGGGGCGAGAAGGAACCCGGCGGCAGGCCTCGCCGAGATGGGGAGGGGGAGGGGACGGGGGGCCACGCCAAGAGTCCAAACTCACTTTGCCACCTCCCGGACGCCGGCCCCCCCCAACCCGCCGCGCCCCCCCCCGCCCCCACCCCCACCGCGCCGCGCCCCGCGATCCCCCCCACCTTTGTTTTCCTTACCTTAAACATTGAAACGCGGGCGTCGGGAGCAAACTCGGGCACGTAAACGGAGCGTTGTAAAAGATTGTGTTCAATGAATAATGAAACATGTCCACATGATTGACTTGATCATTTTCCGGGGCTGAGGGGGGACGGGCGCCCTGCTCGCGCGCCTCGCTCGCCCACTCGGCAGAGCCCTGTGAACTGTTCCCAGCCCAGCCGGGGCAGGGCGGGCTCGATTTTCATCTGCCTCTTTTCAGAATCGCCCCGTTCATTGATACTCATCACCCAGCCCCAGCAGACATCCCCATCCCCGGCTCGGCCTCCCCCTATCTGGTAGGTGAAATGCATTGTACCATTAAAAACGCTCTCCATTGTCGCCCTGGCATAATTCACAGCAACTAGATAGGTCTTGCGGCATTTAGCTTTGATGAGCCAGAGACTGAACCCTTGATATAATAATCTACAAAGAATGGTGTGTGATCGTCCATTTTTTCTCTCTGTCTAGCAACTAAGAAACCATTTAACACAGCGCAGCTTGCTTCTGACCTTGAGCTCATGTAAACACACTTATTAAAATCTATCTATTCTCCAAGAGCTACATTCTGATTGTCAGACTCGTTACTGAGACATATATCAGCCCCTTCGCTTGTCACTACTTTGCATTCCTGCCTTTGACTAAAGAATTTTTTATCCAGCCGAGAGGGAGAGAGAGATTGCCACAGAGGGAGAGGAGAGAGAGACGGAAAGGGGGAGAGGAAAAAGCTTAATTCTTACCTGCTCCTGAAACTATTTAAAGTCTGTTTCTTTTCTGGGGAAAAAAAAAAAAAAACTCCCGGGTGAATCTCGGTGGACAGCGGGACGCGGAGAATCAGTCACAGCCCGGGCGTTTAAGGGAGTCATCAGCGATCAAATGACGTTGATCCGCGCTGTAACCTTGTGGCGTATTTAATGTAAATAAGGCAGTTATGTTGCCAATCGCCGCGATACAAACACGAAGAGGTCCTCAGCCTCGCCTCCCGCGCCTGCCATTAGAGGCGACTTTATTTACAGACACTATTTAGGAGATCATGATAATTCTAAAACAATACTAGTGCCAAATGATTATGAAAATATGATTTTAATTAATCACGTAGTAGGCAAGGAAATTAGCATACGGTAATTAAACTTCGAGAAAAACGTCACGCAGGTTCTCTGCCTTATGGGTCCAGAATAATCATCACGCGGTGGGCTCCAGGACTTAATTATCAAACAAAATAACTTTTTTAAGGCAACTTTGCAAATGCTGGTCCTCAAGGCAAACGCTTTGGTAAATAATGTAAGGCGAGGTAACAAGGTAGAGATGTGAGTGATGCAGGAGGTTGGGTTTCTGTGAAGCAAGGAAGAGGGGGAAAGAAGGGGGAAAAAGCTGAATAATGCAATTATGGATTCTCTGTCCTAGAGTTGACAAAAGCTGGTGCCTCAAAAGCCTCTTTGTTATGGGATTATATAATGATCCTGGTGTCATTATGGGAAAAAAAGATTCAGTAATAATAATAAAAGAAGTATCCAGATTCACCAATGAGGAGCTTGTTTTAAAGAAAAGACTCGCATGTGACATTGGGGCATGTTAACAGCAGAAAGACAGGATCCAAAAGAGTTGACAAATAATGGAGGAGAGAGGGAGGGAGGGAGGAGGGAGGGGGAGAGAGAGAGAGGGAAAGAGAGGGAGACAGAGGGAGAGAGAAAGGCCTGTGTTGTGCATGATTAAGAAGCGTTGGAGACAGATTGATTATTCAAAACGCCAAGCCACAGGGACACTTAAAACATTGATTCAGGTAAGACTTGTTCTAGCCTGCCTGATCTGAGTTCCCCTAAGATGACTGGTGGGTTTTAAACCAGGGCACCACAATACATAAAAAGCAAAGATAAAGAAAAAGCAGGACACAGCCTCCCCAGCCCCCACCGCATCCTGTGGAAGGAGGCACTCAGTGGCAAGAGTGGGGTTGGGTGCGGGAAAACTTCACGCCAGGGGAGCAGCCAGGCAGCAGCGGGACTAGAGGCTCAGGTACAGGCGGGACCCCGCCGGCCCTGGCACCTGGCCTTGGCAACTCGCTGCCTCTGATCCCGCTCCTGAGGGGAGACGTAGGTGGGCACCTGGCCTGGTCACCGCTGCCTGCACCCTCGGGCTCTGTCCTGAAACCCCAGGGCTTTCTCCATCTTAATCCATCATCTATCTGTCTGTCTCTCTCTGCCCAGGATTTTGGGGAGGGAGGAAAGAGTGTTTCCCCCAACTAGCTAGTTCTATGAGATTCTTAAAGTCCCCTCAAATCTTTGCAATGTTGTTAAAAAAAAAAAAAAAAAAAACCCGGCCTACCCCAAAAAGTTTAGGAATTCAGTTCGCATTTTCCAATCTGATGTGTCTGAAATTCTCTTTGAACAAATTCCAAAATACAAGGTTGTTTTTTTTTTTACTTGTATAGAAATTAGCATCGCAATCACATCAATGATATCACTATCTCTATGGGAATGATAGCCAGAGCAGTGGGGTGTTCTTTATTTCAATTCTTCGTGGATCAACTGATTATACTCTGTCGTCTTTTGAACCTGTTATTGTAAGTCAAGTGATTCTTTATAAGTGACAGCTCGGACAAAGAGGCGAGCAGGGCCGAGCAGGTCGAAAGGAAGTGGCCATATGGACTTGGAGAAAAGGCACTTTCTCCCCAAGAGAATGGGGGTGGTAGTTGCCTTTTAACCCTCGAGCCGCCGGTCCCACATGGGCCGTGGGAGGTAGGGAGCCGGGCAGCGGGTCCTGGCACTGTCCTCGGGCCCACCGCAGTGCCCACTGGGGTTGGGCCCGAGTGGTGGCCTCCTGGCCCGGGGCGCGTCTTCCACGCCCGAGGTGCCCGCGGCCTTCCAAGGCCGTTCATCTCAGGAGGGCCGCGCTCCACGCGACCTGGGGGACCTCGGCTGGTGCGCACGGCCGCTCAGAGGCCGCAGAGATTTTGTGCGGCTCAGCTGGCCTGAGCCAACCCGGCAACGACCGCCCACCACCTGGAGGCCGCGCCCCACGGCCTGAGCCCCGAGGAGGATTCCGGCGGGGGGTTCGCCGGCGCCCCCTGTCGGCGCCCGTGCGCTCTGCGTTCCCCGAGGACTCGCGCTGGCTGCCTTGGGGCGATGCAGGGCGACCTCCCTGGGCAGCAGAGCTCCTTGGGAGTGGGAGTCAAGGTGAGAGGCAAGGGGCGCTGGCCAATGACCAGAGGCTTGGAGTCTTGCAGAGACCGACACTTGACACCTACCTGCGTCCCACTAAAGCACAGGAGTTCCCCCATAGTGTTTAGTGGCCACTTCCACAGCCCGTGGCTCTTAGATCCTTTACCCCTTCTCCAGAATTTCTGGGCCTCTCCACCCTTATCCTCTAGCTCTGTGTTGCCCGGAAGGTCTCTCCTCGCTGAGTCCCTCTCCTCCTTCTCAGACTCTGGAGTACTTCTCAGTGCCACCGACCTGCCTGGCCACGGCTGGACCCCTGTGGCGGAAGCAGAGACTCCCAGGGCCCCACCCTGCATCCAGGAGCCCTGCACTCACCAGTGCTCACAGCCCTCTGGCTGGACAGCCACTCCTGCCACCCACCAGGGTACTCTGTCCCGGGCTTTCCACTCTGCAGTGTCTTCTTCAAGATGACACCAGCTTTCTGACTTCTTGAAACTGATGGAAGTCATTGGGAGCCTGGGCTGGCAAGTTAGTTGGATGGTGGTCACGGGTAAAAATCGAGTTCTTTGGTGACTCCTGTACCAGCTCAGAAGCAAGGGCCTTAGAAGCTGCACTACGTTGGCATAGATCAGCACCTTGTTGTAAGTGTTTGGCTTCTGTGCACGCCTCCTTTGAAAGTAATACTTCTCACACCAAATAGATTGGTTCTGACCTCTGTCTTTGGATTATCAAAAGTGACTGATTCATAAAATGTTATCCAGCTACTGCTTTAGAATTGTGCTTCCTGGGGCAACAGTACTCATTTTGGTTTTGTTTCTACATTGCTCTGCTTTTCCCCCCACGCTATTCTCCTCCTTGTGACTTTTCTCGTGGTATCAACAGGTTAAGAACTAGCCATTGACATGGCCATTGCCTGTGACCAAAAGAGTGATGCACAGGGGAAAGCATCCAGCAGGGCTGCTTGGGCTCTGGAGTGGAGGGGTGGACCAGACCCAAGTCCTCCCACCCCAGACCTCAGTTTCCACACCATATAAAGATACCCTCCTATTAACTGTAAAGCCTTATGATCACAGAGAGTCAGTGGCTCTAGAAGAATGGTAGTAGCCTCCTTCAGGTCCACCTTCTCCAAGCAGAAGGAAGATGCTAAGAGATCTGTAGAGGCCCATGTATTTAGTGGGAAGCTGGTCTGGACACTTTCATGGCCCCAACTGGATTCTCATGGAGAGTCCCTGTTCCCCAATTGCAGGTGGCCCAGAAGGTCATCACCACTGACCAGGTGCTTTCCTTTCCTCCTGGGGAAAGCCTGCCTAGGGTTCAACCATGAGGTTTCCTTCCCCTCCCTAAATGGTTTTCTCTGCTGCTGAGGTCAGGCATCTCTCTCCATGGAGGCAAAGGAGCAGCTTTTTCAGCTGTGGACACCTCAGGGTGAATGAGCCTTCAAAGACTCCCCAGAGAGCAGGGTTTAGAGGTGTACCATGAGAGGTGGGAGAGGTGATTCCCGAATAAGGAGAAATGGAGAAGAAGCTGACCTACATGGCTATTCTGCCATGGTCCTTGGCCATGGACGGGCCAATCAGGCTGTCTTCACCTCCTCCAGCATCCTCTTTGAAGCATACCCTTTAAAGACCTGGAGTGCTGCTCTCCCAAAAGTTCCCCCCCAAAAGTCATACACCTCTTCTGGTCTTTCCAACAGAAGGAAGAAGTCAACATGGCAACATCTGTTTGTCCTCGCAGAGCAAGCCCCTTACCCTAGCAGGAGCCCCTGCCTTTCCTCCCCAACTCTGAGGGCATCTGGTTGGGGCTCCTGCTTCGGATCCCAGCCCATCCACGCATCCTAGCTCTCTGAACACTGTAATTGGTTCAGGAATAGGCATGTGACCTAAGCTGGTACAATCAGAGTGAATCTTGTATTTTCGTTTTAAATAGACCCCAGCTGCGGGACAGCTGTGGTCCGATCCCCACGCCCATGCCAGGAAAGTAGAGCGGAGAACTGGCAGAGGCCACCAAGGAGGGCTGAGAATGGTGCCCACACAGCAGAGAGCAGAGCGGAAATGGAGAAATGGGCCTGCTTGTGTTAAGCCCTACATCCAGCCACATATGAAACCAGCCCCACTCCTGCATCTTTCCGTTTTGTGACCTGGTAAATTCCCACTGTTACCTCAATTTCTTTTGCTTTGGGTTTTCTGTCACTTGCCACAGAATGAGGCCTGATACACTTAACATCTGACAAAAAGAAGGAATACCTGGACTAGGGATCAGAAAACTCATAAGCAAGGCTGAAGCAAGGTGTGTGGGGTGGGAGCAGGCGGGTGGGGGGGGGTGGAGGGGTGGGGTTAAATGGGGCTCCTGATGCTCCTCCCAGCAAAGGAGCAGCCAGCGAACTTGCCGAAATTCTCTTAAAGCTACAGGTGTGCCTTGCTTTGCATAATAGCTCTGTCCCAAAAAAGATATTTGTAAATTGAATTTTGGTGAATTGAATCTGATTTACTGCATTGGGACAGCTAGTTATATAAGGCCTCTCCCTGGACGTCTTTCATCAAGTGAATGGTCATGTTCTGAAAGAACAAGTTAATGGTAATTTATTTATAATTGCAATTTTCCTACCTCAGTCATATAGTTTAAAGAAGGACCAACCTGGATGTCTTCATGGTATCTTTGTATAAATTAGTCAAAGGCCAAGAAGATCTGCAGAGCACTATTGGATACAGTTACAACACAGCATTCCTGCTTCTTTGCAAGACTGCAGAGCTGGAATATCCTGGGCAAACACTGAGCATCAACTTTGGGCCCTGCACTGATCAGCAACAGCTATGATCAATGAGTTGGGTTTGGAGGAGTGGGGCACCATAAAGCTAGTGGACTTCCTGGTCCAAATGTGGCTTGTGCTATGTTTACCTGCACAGGAGGAGTCAATTAGATAGCCCATAATCTCTAAATTTGGGGGACTTTTAAGACTGCAAATTAAGGGCGCCTGGGTGGCTCAGTTGGTTAAGCGACTGCCTTCGGCTCAGGTCATGATCCTGGAGTCCCAGGATCGAGTCCTGCATCGGACTCCCTGCTCGGCAGGGAGCCTGCTTCTCCCTCTGACCTTCCCCCCTCTCATGTGCTCTCTGTCTCTCTCATTCTCTCTCTCAAATAAATAAATAAAATCTTTAAAAAAAAAAAAAAGAAGACTGCAAATTAAAACAAAGTATCAAGTTATGAAATAAACCTACTGGTGGGAATGCAAGGGCTAATTTTCTTAAAATGTCCTGGATGCCTTTATTATTCTCCTCCCAGGTTATAAATGTGTTCCCCATGCAACACACAGCCCTGACTTGGTCCCTGCTTTTTCAAAGTTCCACTTTTCAGGCCTAATTTTACCTTGGGAAGAGATATAACTTTTGTTTGCCACTAGAAGCAAAAGGGACCAAATATTGGGGAAATGTAGTTATACAGAATATTGTATAGCTTTTGGCTCATGGATGGGAGCTGGTCCATATAGGTCAGACAGAATTAGCAAGAATGATTCCCCAGGGTTTCCCTGGGTAAATACTGAGGGTTATCACCATCTGCAAGGAAACAACTGGGGAACAAATGAGAATGACCAAGTTAAGGCAAAAATATAAGTCCCTTGATTCTGGCCAACACTCAGAATCCTGAGTGAGCCTCCCTTGGGCCTGCCCAGGACACAGACCATGGAAGTCAGGTTGGGCAGTGAGCCAGGGGACTAGGAGGTTCAGCCTGGGAAGCAACATCACTACAGAGACTTCATTTTAAATCCTGATTCCATCAAAGGTCTAAGTTAAGTCTTACGGATCCTGGGGAATCAGAGAAGGAAGATGGGAGGAAGGGAATGTGCTAAGGGTCAAATGTATGTTGAAAGTTCCAGGCTCCAAGAGGGGGATAAAGTTGAATCAGATGGTGTCATTTGGGGGAGATGGCAGTAGCTTACAGGTGGCCTACTTCAATTCCTGGGGAATCTGTGGCAGACTATATCTGCACTGGCACCCATGGTTCTTGAGGGTTCAAGAATATAAGGACAAATTTATTCATTTTGGTGAGCATTTGACACATAGTTATATCCATGCAGCTTATCCAGCCCTCCTCTAACTCTGAGAGTCCCAATCTGTGGACCTCTCAAGGTTCTAGCTGCCCACTCAAAGTGGACCATCTAAGGCTCTGCTTGTGGGATCCCCCTCCCCACCCAAGGCTAGGAGATTCCAGAAGACAGACATCAAGCCTGCTTCATTGCGAGACCCCAGGCCTAGCCCAGCCCCCGGCACATATGGGGTATGAGGGAATTTTGCTGGAACTAATCAAGAAATTCGTTCCAATACTTAAATAATTCATACTATATATCAGGTACATTTTAACCTTTATTGACTAATTGAGTGAATGAATGAATGAATATATGAACATACTGCTTAAAATGTGTTGCCAACACTAGAAATTAGTTGCAACTTTTAAGAATCAATGCTATCTTCTCTGATAGAAATTAACCCTTGATTCACATTAAAGAATAATTAGAAACATGGAAAAATACAAAGAAAATTATTATATCCCCCTTAATGTCACCCTGTTAGCTTTTTGTGTATTTCCTTCCAAGCATTTTCTTTGCATATCATTTCCTTTTTTTTTTTTTTTTACAAAATTTGGATCATTCTCTATAAGCAATTCTGTGTCTTGCTTTTATTCTTTAACCTTTGTTTTAAAAAAGAGACAACAGGCCTGGGGCACCTGGGTGGCTCAGTCGGTTAAACATCTGACTCTTGATTTTGGCTCAGGTCATGATCTCAGGGTTGTGGGTGTTGGGCTCCATGCTGAGTGTGGAGCATGCTTAAGATTCTCTCTCTTCTCTCTCTGCCCCCATCTCTAAAAGAGAGAGAGAGAGAACAGGCCCAAAATAGTCACTTGTGCTAAGCCCCACATTAGAAAACCAAGACTCAATACTCAACCTAAGTGCAGTTTCAACCTCCCCCAGGAATAAATCTTAAACCAGTCAATCTGGAATTTCCTGGCAGGACTAGTGAGGTAATCTGCCTCTGTGGCCCAAAGAAAGAAGAGGTAATCTACTCCTCCCCCAAAGAAAGAAGAAAAAAAGGTAACCTACCCCCCAAAGAAAGAAGAGGTAATCTACTCTTTCCTTATCCCTGCTTCCTTGTGCCTATAAAAGTCTCTCATTTTGTTCAGCTCTTCAGAGCTCCTTTCTGTGTCCTAGATGGGATGCTACCCAATTCATTAATCATGTAAAAAGCCAATAAGATCTTTAATACTCAGCTGAATTCATTTTTTAACAGATTTGGTGGCAGCAGTGGGACTGAAGGAGAATTCCAATGGCTTCAGGGACAATGAGAAACACAGGCATGATCCTGTGAACTCTTGAGTGTTTTGTCCTTCTCACCATTTCCAAGGGCTATGGGTCAGTTCCTCTCAGTTCTGGGCTCTGCTTTCTTTGTGTGGAGTTCCCAATCTACTTGACTTTCCAGTCTGTAATTCCCCTTTTGGAAACCCAGTCCAGTCCACAGTACTTTTTGAGTCTCCTGATTCAGTCCTTTCTCTAGTCCCAAGCTCCACAGAAATCACTGGTGGTGTGCCACAGTCTTCTCTTGGCCAAGACTCAGCAACATCTCCTGGGTACTGCTGATACCTTAAGGTGCACATGTTTATTTGTCTTGTTTTGTGTGGATAAAGGTTGTTGCTAGTGGGAATCTCAGAAGTGGCTGCAAAATTGGTGGACATGGGTCAAACATTTAAAAAGCTGTTAGAGGACTCATCACCTAACCCAAAGACTCCCATTTGGGGATAAATTGGTCATGGAATGGATTAGATTGACACTAGGTCATCCGCCAAACTCAAGAAAATTCCCACGCAACGAGGTACACTGTAAAATACCACACAATCCCCATCCTCAGAGGTACATCCCCTTTTGGGTGTTAGTTTAGCTCCAAGAGACCCAAAGGCTTAGCTGAAAAAATAAATAAGTAACAATAAAAATGGGATCCTTAAATTCCAAAGAGTTGAGCGGACCACCTTCCAACACACCTGCCTATTTTATGTCTAAGAGCTATGGTTCTGGAAGCTGTAAATATCTACACAAAAATGACAAAATCTTATTAAAAACGACCTGTCATTACAATGACAGTTATGGGGAACGTTCCAATTAGATAAGATCATTTAAGAAGTGCACTTGAAAGCAAAGGCTCCAAAATCAAACGAACATAATGGGGTACCTATTTTAATTGCATGCAGAAGCCTCCAAAAGGCTTTAGCAATTCCAAAATTACTTCACTGAAAGATTTGTTGTAAAACATTAAAGACACTAGGGGTACCTAAAACAAGACTGTAAGATTGTCATTAAGTCCTACTGCACCGTCCTACCCTCTCCTTTGAGTCCTCATTCTAATAACCCTGGTCTAAACTGTCTTCCCACTCTGAAGAGACCACAAGACCACAAAGAGAAGTCCACTAAGTGTAGCTTTTGCAGACACCCCCATGTCTACCCTCAAAAGAGCTTCCCCATATGGGCTCCTCCTAGAGTTGACAGGACTCTGAGGGATTTTCTGGTAGACTGCTATGTAGTTCCCTTAAACAGACAAGGGAAACTAAAATATAATTCGTGAAGAACATTGCCAAGTTCTGGCAGATACCAGAGCCTACAGAGGGGATCCTGAGAAAGCTGGCAAAAGCCAGTCAAGGGTGAGATTTCCTACTAGAGTCAGCTCCCCCACATATCTGCCTATAGTGCCCAGCAGAGAGAGAAAAATGGATTATCTTTTGCATCCTCTTTGGGAACTTCTCGAGTCCATGGGGTTGTTCAGTACTGCCAGAAATATTTACTATTTCCAGCTAAAAACTGGCAAGATATTTAAAAAGAGTTTTAAGTAGCTCTGTAGTCAGAAATTGGCCAGTTTGAAAGCTGATATTCAGAGCCTGATAGAAATTATTTTAGACCTCCTCCCCTAAGCTAAAATGAAACTATTTACCCAGAGGGAAAGGTCATTTAAAACTTAGGGAGAGGAAAAATATTTTAAATGCCTTTTCCACAAATATTATTAGTATAAAGCTTTAGCCATCTGAGCAGGTAAACTTATTTCATCTACCAGAAACACAACTTAGAGTCAACGTTTTCATCACTAGTGAGTTTTGTATTATTGTATGTGATTCATAGTAGTAATTTTAAAAGGGAAGCTGTAAGGTCTCTGTGTCTGCCTATATGTTTGAGTGTGTGTATCTCTCTATGTATATATGTTATGGATGTGTAATATTTTCTACCTCTGGATGATACTACTAAAATCAATTTGTAAAAGAGACCTATTTAATTGGGTCGAAGAGAATTAAGCACTGACATGAATAAGGATTCGTAGGATTCTCAGACATAGAATAGAAACTAACAAATACTTCTCAGGTTCATGTAATCTGAGAAAATATTTGGCATTAAAGTTAATGTAAGTTTGCTGTTTAAGTTGGTTGGTTTAATTAAAAGAGACATGTCTTTAGAGTTATCAACATCGAATATAATGCAATTTTTATTCTTCCTGGGTTTATTAGTCAAATAAGTTCATGTTATCTCTGTTACAAAATTTGTCAGCAAGTAAAATAACATGGTATGATGAAACTTTAATAAGTAATTAAATTTAATTTGGGGGAACAAATAAATTAAATAGATGTAAGCAAGATGAAAGTTTCTGGGTAATTTTTTAAAATAGTTTCCCAAATCTTTTTGGTAACCTGAAACCTTAAAATTTTGCCAAGTTAATTTAAATAATGGATAGTCCTTAAAAATCTAGATCATTTCCAAATAAGTTAAAACACACACAAAAATTAATTACTAAAAATGGGCTTGTCCACATTTGGCTTTCTTTACAGAGAAACTGAAGATATTTTGGGTCTACTAGTAAATACGTTTTGTGCCATGTTGAGAAATTTACTATGAGAAAGCATATGTTTCTAAAAATTATAAAAAGTATTTATAACATTTATAACATCAAGCCACAGAATGCTAATGTAAAGGACAGTTCCCAGTTGTTTGCTTCTTTATGTCACTAAAAATTAAGGTTTTTACAGTTAAAAATTCTAATATATATAATTAAAGCTACTAGAAATAATAAGAGAAATGCCTTCATATGCAGGGAAGGTAAGATGTGTGTTTTCAGTAAAAGAAGGTATGAGGAATGGAGATGCATTTTTGTTAAAAAAAGAAAGAAAGAAAGAAAAGAAATATTTGTTCTAAAGTGAGACTGGTTATTTCAGAATGGGAAAGAAAAAAAAATAAGAAAAATTGTAGAAGGTTTATGGAAAAGGAGTCTTGGGAAAGGAACTTTATGTGTGGTCAGGCTGGTTAAGAATGAAATAAATTTATGTTAAAAAAAGATGGTTTTTAATTTAAAAGTACACTGGTACAAAATTAGAATGTTTTCTCTCTGTTAAAAGGGCACAGTTTTCTTGGACCTTTGGTTTCCTTTTGGTAACAGATTGTAAAAGTTTATTTGCCTTTTAAGTAATCTGCTTAAAAAGCAGAGATTTTGTGTCTTACCAAAATAATTTGTTGTGCTTTATTTTAACTTTATCATCAGGTCCTTGATTACTTGACAAAACTAAGTCTTCTCTATTAGAACAGCTAATGGTTTTGTGTTTTTTTTTTTTAATTTTACAACCTGAGAAGTCTTTAATTGTCACTATGTTTCAGTAGATAACTAAGTATCGTCTCACAGTGAGCTATGATACTATTTGACCAAGTGTTTTTAAACCTTTTGATATTTTTGACAAACTTCCTAAAATCAAACTCTAAATGAAGTCTTTTTGCCCCCAAAATAACTTTGGGATTTTCCAGAGGGTCCCTGGACCATCTCAAAAATATTTGTTCTCTCTCCTTATAAAAAGGGAGATGCTAAATTAAGTTTATTTGATATACTAAATGACACGGGTAACACTATCAAATAAGAAGCAATACTAAGCTTTCTTTCTGTTGTATTTGTGTAGGTACATGTTCTAAATGTTCCAGAAATAATATGAAATTCCTAAATTCTGATATAGCCTGGGATAATATTATCATAATTCTAATTATCATTTTGCAATGTTGAGTGTCACAGAAATAACTAAATTTCCTTGTCAAATTCTTTGTAACCAACTCATATCAGATCTTTAACAATGGGCATGGTTTAAGTCTTTTTGATATTCACAGAGTTATTGTTTTATTCTAATGCTTTTGCAAAAGTGTTCCTGCAACAGGACTTCATCTTCAGTAAGATTCATGGGAAGGACTTTGACAAGTACAGACCTCTGATAACTTTAAGATCATAAAACTGAACTGGGTAAAAATTTCCAGAACTAATGGAAAAACTGGATTCAAGCAGACTAATGAGGAGAATGCCTTTTTGTCTGAAAACATAACTGGTTCTCTAATGTTTTGTTTTTCCAGATTTAAGGAAACCTTTTCTCTTAAGCTATCTATGAATTACAGCAATTATAGTGTACCTTTGTAAAGAAAGATGAAACATTCACTTTTTCTCCCTACCTGGTCCCTTCAGAATTTGGAAATCCTTAGGTTTCTTTACAGAAATATAGTTAATTGTTTGCATAAGTTCAGTAAGAATCAGTTCTTCTTGCAATAGGGCACAATTGAAAACATTAACTATATTACTGGAATATACTGGAATGCTACTGCAGGTAAAAAAACATGATGGCAAGTCCTTAGCTTACCTTCCTGGCCTCTGGGGCTTTTAAGAGTTCAATCTGAGATTCCTTATGAAATGTTCCAGAAAAACAGTCTTAAAAGAGCTTATATGGTCAATGACTATTCTTGCTGCACTTATGTAAATAATCAGGCTGAGTTTAATGCAAATTAGTTTTACTGTGATTATCTTTGGAAAAAATGGAGGTAATTGTAGAGAGAAAAAATGTGTTTCACTTTGTAGATGTTAGATTCTAATCCTGTTAATTGTCTTTGATGTTTTGTTATATACAAAACTGTATAAACTGGACTCAATCCTGAATTCTTTTAGTTTCCTCAAATAAATATTTGGCTATGACTCTCCAAACTAAAATTTCCAATTTTCTCCCACCTTCTGATTTGAAATCAGCAAGAACAAAGACTTCCTTTAAATCTTTTTGGAAAGGACTATACCAAGTCCTCCTCTTCCCCGTATGGCAGCCCAACTTCAAGGACTAGACGCTTCGGTATACATCTCACAGCTAAAGAAGGCTCCACCTGACACCTGGTCCTGTGCAGATGCTGGAGGCCTCCAAATCAAATTGATGAGGAAGAGAAGTAGCTGACATCAAGGTAGACTTCTACCCAAGACATCTCATCAACACTTCAAACTTTAATTAAACATGAAACCCTTTTTTCTTCTCTTTCTTTCCTTTACTCTGGCATTGGCCTGGAGAGGTAACACCATCGCTTATATCTCCCTGGCCCTTACTAAGGGGCACTTTCAGACCACTGGATTTGCCATCAAAAACTCCAGTCTCTGTCCATGATGCTAGAAGCACCTAGTCCTTTTGCCTGTCTCTGGTTAACAGCTCTAAATCCAGGGAAACTTGCATCCAAGCTCTGACATAAAAGGGGACACAAGGCAAGGGTAATCAGAATAAAACTGCCTGTGTGGTCTACAGACCCCTAAATTTTGCTGGCCTCCATGGCTGTCACCCTTCCAGTCCTGAGTCACAGGCTCGAAAGGGAATTACCAGGAGGCATTCCTGATTTAAAATTAGCTTCCTTTGGTAGATCACTGCTCCTCTGAAGCTATGATAAAGAACTTTTCCTTTAACTCTTGAAATTATTGTGAAATCTGTTGCTAAAACCATAGCTTCCCAACAAAAATCCTGAGACTCTCTGGCCAAAATTGTTCTTGCTAACGACTGTCCTTAATTATCTTTTAGCTGAGCAAAGAGGTGTCTGTGCTGTGGCCAGTACCGCCTGCTACACCTGGGTTGATACTTCTGGGGAAGTTGAAACTTACTTAAATAAGATCACTGAGCAAACTACTTGGCTTTAAAAAGACGACTCCTTGAATAGAGTCTTTCTTTGACTTATTTGATTTTGATTTGGTCTTGGGGACCATAGTTTCAAAGTGCACTCCAGACATTGGGAATAGCCTGCTTATAATAATCATAGTAGTCCCCCTGGTGGGCTGTATTCTCTCAAAAGCTTCAAATGCATGTTTGCAGCTACTAACCACCAAGCAAATGATCTATCTCCCTACTGGAGCATCAGAAAAGGAATGAACAGAATGACCAACTTAAAAATGCAAACCCAGGGGCGCCTGGGTGGCTCAGTCATTAAGCATCTGCCTTCGGTTCAGGTCATGATCCCAGGGTCCTGGGATTGAGCCCCGCATTGGGCTCCCTGCTCAGAGGGGACCCTGCTTCTCCCTCCCCCACTCCTCCTGCTTGTGTTCCCTCTCTCGCTGTCTCTCTCTCTCTGTCAAATAAATAAATAAAAATCTTTTAAAAAAAATGTAAACCCAAAGTCGTGACCTCCAAATATCACAGAGTTTCAACAAACATCATGACCTGTGAATACCACACAGGATCAGCCAAAACTGTGAGAACTTTGGAGTGGTAGCTGGGAGTGGTGTCTTACATTTTGATCACATCTCTCAGTTAAGCAGAGTCTGACCAAAGGTGGGGGGGAGATTATTAAAAAGAGATAGCTGGTCCAAAATGGAGTCACTTGTGCTAACCCTCACATCAGCAAACCGAGATTTAATTTAATACTTAACCTTACTACAGTTTCAAACTCCCCCAGGAATAAATCCTCAACCAGTCAATCTGGAATTTCCTGGTCAGCCCTAGAGAGGTAATCCACCTGGTAGACCCCTTTGTCCCCCAGAGAAAGAAGAGGGAATCTACTCTTTCTTTGTTCCTGCCCCTTCTATAAAAGCCTCTCATTTTGTTCAGCTCTTCAGAGCTCCTCTCTATTTCCTAGATGGGATGCTGCCCAGCTCATGAATCATCAAATAAAGCCAATTAGATCTTCAATACTCAGTTGAATTTTGGTTTTTAACACCTTGTAGCACAAGGTATTTCCCCACGTCATTAAATATTCTTTGAAAACATGATTTTATGGCTGCAAAGTGTTCCATCAAATAGATGCAACATAATTTATTTAAACAAACTCTTTTTTTGGAACATCTAAATTGTTTCTAATTTTTTGTTCTCTCAAAAGTATTGGAGAGAGCATTTCCATGGGTAAATCTTTGTTTGCATCTGGATATGGAGGGTTTTGAGGCTCCTCCCAGGCATTGCCAACTTTCTTTCCAAAAAGGCTGCCCCATCGTGTACTTCCCCCACTCCTGTCTCTTCCCATCTTTTGCCCATGTGCACTCGGGAGGCTTTAGGACGTGTCTTACAGGCACATAAAAGGATGTTAACACTTTGGCACATCACATTGCGGCAGATAGGTTGGCCTTCTGATTATCGTCACGCTGTCTAATTTTCAGCAGGTTCCCGTTGTCCCCAGGCTCACCTCTCAGCTCTAGGGACCTCCAGATATGTCCCTCGGTCTCCAGCAGGGAACAAACAGGACCTTCTTGGCTTCAAAGGAAACACTGTATCTCTTTGTTCCTCTTTGCTCCTCAGAACACATCCAACCTGTATTAGTGAGGATGTAGTCATCACGGGAACCTGGTCCAGCCCTCCTGCCAACTGCCCACTCAGAAACTCCGCTCCCATAACCTCTCTTCTTTTGCTCACCTGGGGCTATCTATGCCATCGGTGAGGATTTTACTATTGCTCCAAAGGAGGAGTGGGGAGAGTCCCCTAGAGTGGCTGAACACAGGCTCTGGGGTCAGGTTGCCTGAATCCAGATGCCAATCCCAGCGCTTTAGAGCCATGTGACCTTAAGCCAGTTACTTAGCCTGCACATCTGAAAAATGAGACCCCACCTCATGGGCTCTTTGGGGGACCCCAGTGATGAGTTAGCTCTTAGCACGATGCTTAGCTCTCACGCTTATCAGTGAATTTTAACTGTTTTATGTGTACTTTTTCATTAAATAAGAATGAGACGAGGACTTAACATCCCACACTATTTTGTAGTGGCTCAGGGCCCTGGAGACATTTTGGTGGCATTTCTTTCCAGGGCACTACAGAAGCCCATGCCTGCTGCATGCCAGTGGAGGGAAATCTCTCTGCGCTTCTGTGCAGGTCCCGTCTGCAGATCGCGTACACTCTTAATGTGAATGCAGAAGCCCCGCCACAGTGACCAACTCACTTCCTGCCAGTGAAATGTCTAGAATGTCAGATCTGAGTCTGTGGGTCCAGAATGGCAACATTCCAAACTCCCGAGCTGTCCCAAGCATTGGGTGCTTTCACCCAGTCTTCCAGAAACTCCACCTAGCTTTTGTCACAAATGCCTTTTCTAAGCAGGCTGCACTGGGCCTGCACTTACAGAGGACACTATTCTTTCTTTTTGGCAGTGGGCATTCGCAGGTCACACATTTTAAAAAGAGAACTTGATTTTGTGGCTACATTTAATCTGGGTTCACTCTTGCCCTTTGCCTCTCCTCTCTAATATCTGAGGAATGCTTGATGGGTTATGGGCGGCTATTTTATGAATTACTTATTCATCTTTTCACAAGTGCCGCAGTGAAGTTGGCCTTCCTGATCTGGACTGGTGGAAACACAGTTGCGTATCTAAGAAAGTCCAATTCTCCAGCAGCTCTCCTCAGCGAAATTGCTGGAAGGTAACAGAAGGGTCAGATTACTGCTGCATCCCCCAAAACGCTCTGATCCCCACAACACAGCCCTTACGAACCACGGCCTGCTGCTAGGGCTGCCGTACCCACACTAAGACTCACTTGGGCTGCAGCCCACCCAGACACCCCTGAAGCCAGATGCAACTTTTTCCAGCTTTATTGGGATGTAATTGACATTTAACATTGTGCAAGTTGAAAGTGGACCATGTGATCGTTGGATGCACATATACTTGGCAAAACGCTTACCACAATAAGGGTAGTTCACACATCCCCCACCTCACGTAGTGACCATTTCGTTATGGCTGTTATGGTGAGAACAATCAAGCTCTACTCTCATAGCAACTTTTAAATCTACACTACAATACAGTCACCATGCTGGACAGTAGATCCAGAACTTAACCTTCAGATGCAACTTTTGGAGCCGAGGTCAGCAGGTCGACACCCTGAGATGTTTCTGTTACAACCTGCCTGGCTTTTATGGTGAGTGCCATGAGAAAGTGAGTTTCTAGATAATGCAAGTTATACTCCCAGCAGCAGGCCCAAAAAGAAGTACCCCCTAGGAGGACGGGGGAGAGATTTCCCACTGTGCCCCTGAAGAATGTGTCCCGGGACATGAGCCTCACCCAGACAGACCCACAAAGGGATACAGTGTTTGCCAGATGGATACCGTGGCTGGCTTTCCCACCACCTTCCAGAATGTGCTCTGTTTCATTATGAAATGCAACACATCAGAGCTGGTATTCTGGAAGCTAATCCATAGAGGAAATGTATTTTGTAAAGATTACCTCTTAAAGATCAACTTTGGGGCACCTGGGTGGCTCAGTTGGTTAAGCGACTGCCTTCGGCTCAGGTCATGATCCCGGAGTCCCTGGATCGAGTCCCGCATCGGGGTCGCTGCTCAGCAGGGAGTCTGCTTCTCCCTCTGACCCTCCCCCCTCTCATGTGCTCTCTCTCATTCTCTCTCTCAAACAAATAAATAAAATCTTTAAAAAAAAAAAAAGATCAACTTTGCATCTATGAGACTTGAAATAAGTCATAATTCAGGAATTTAAAGATGAAATTATAATGCAAGTCTTTGACACTGTGAGTGAGGTCGCTGACTGATGAGAGACTGCCTAGGAAGTGGACAGGTGCCTGCACGTGGAAACATCTGAGTGAGAAGTGGGGCTCAGGACCTGGACGTGGGGAAAGAGGGAAGGTGGAGTTTGCAGGAGGGTTCCCCAGGGGTGGGGGAGGGGAAAGGTCACCCACATAACCCAGGTCCATTCCAGGCCCTGTGGAGACAAGGAGAACAGTAGAATCAGGGCACAGGCCCTGCCCTGGGGGCACCCCCAAGTGCCTCCTCCCTGGTGCTGGAGTCCACTGTGCCTGGCCTTAGCCTGCTTGTCAGCACTGAATCAGGAGCTCTCCAAAACTAAGGTGGGTTTTGTCCATTCTACATCCTCAACAGTGAGCATGGGCTGCTTCCTCCCAGAGACTCAGTCCCTGGTTCTTGCATGAGTGAGTGAGTGAATGAATGAATGAATGCATATTTCCACATCCCATAAAATGCCAGTGTTCAGTGCAACAGGAGAGTATTATAACTTGGGAAACTCTGCATTGATCAAAATTGTATGATTGATTGGACAGAAAATGGGAAAAGCAAGAAAAGTGGGGTACAATACTTTATTTACAGGACAATCCTGATTTTATACACGCACATAGAAATGTATTCTTACCGGAGGCAAGCATCTGACCTGTGGTGTGCCCTGTGAACTAACCAGAGGACGATCGCTGGTAGCATGTGGAGAATTTCCTTGCAGCCTCTTTGCTCTGCCTACGTTATGCATACTTACCCGTTACATATATATTATGCCAAGAACGAAGGTATAGGAGGAACTTCACCCACATATTACTGGTGATTCTGGATGGTGGGACTATGGATGATTTACCTTTTATTCTTGGCAGATTCCAGTGTTTTCTAAATTCCATACAGTAGGCAAATTGTTTAAATGAACAGAACACCCATGATTCAGATTTGGGGAGAGCTGGGAAGGGGGTAGAGGGACACCTGCACCAGGTGTGTTTGGGCAAAGCTGTGAAGGCTTCCTGCTGCCAGAGCCCAGGTCTGGCCACGCTGTGGGTTCTGAGCACCTGCCACCCACCAAGTATGGCCAGCACCTGACGGGTCTGGCAGGCATGGACCGCTTGCCCTCAAAGGGAGAAGGGGTTGCTCACTGCTAAATGGCTTCTAATCCTGCCTCAGACAGTGGGGACCTTGACCCAAGCATCTTTCACTCCTCCAGTCTCATAGAGTTTGTTAAAGGATTCTTCATCCACTTTCTCACTCCCACTTCACCAGAGCTGGGACGTCAGGGCATTATCACCACTCCCCTGGTGCGGACACTAAGGATCTGGGAAGATACAAGTAAGAGGCAAGTCCCAAGCTGCCCTTGTGCCTGATTTCCAGACTTGACCCTGCCAGCCTCTCCAACTAAGCAGGCCAAGAAGGAGGGAGGAAGGGCTGAGGAGCAGATGACAAGGTCTAAAACGCTTATAGGGACTTACCAACAATGTGCCTCTCCGTGTTAGAGAGAAGGCAAGAGACTTGCAGGTGCCGCCCAGCCTGCAGGCTCGCCGGTGACTGGGCCACCCTGTCTAGGAGGGCTCATGGGTGCCTGGGGGTAGCTATGGGGAGCCACAGGGAAACGTCTTCAGAGCCGGGTGGCTGTGGGACACTCTCGTCTGCAGCAAGCCCTGTGCTGGATTCTTCCATTTGCCACTCCGAATCTACGGTCTCCCATTCTCCCCCCCACTCTGGGTGCAAGGAGGCTGACCTCTGTGGACTCCCCCCACCAACTCCTTTGTCCTCTGGCTTGGAGATCAGTTCACAACGGGAGACTGGAAGGCTGGAGGAAAGAGAATTTGGGGTGTCTGCCTCACCCCCCAGCACACCACAATCCAGTAGTCTCTGGGCCCTTCTAGCTGTGCCCTCACTGCAGTGGGCTGCCCCCCTCCCAGGACTCTGTCTGTCTTCGGGGACTCTGTTCTCTCCCCTTACCATGTACAGAGTCCCTATCACGTGGCAGCCCTGGGCTCACTGCTAAGGGCACAAGAGGAGTACTATGGCTTCCCGAGCTGCTGGACCCTGGGTGCTTCTCCATCCTCTGTGGGTTCTCTCAGCTCTGCTCACACCTCTGTAAATAGCCTCTGCATTACACTCCCCTCGAGTGTCCCCTTGACTGTGCATTGTTTTCCTCCTGGGATCTGGACTTATTCGGGCTCCAGCTGAATCACCCCCTACTGGTCTGTCCGATCTGGCCTCTGTGGTGTCTCTCTGGCTTTCAGGTTCCTCATCTGCCAAACGGGGGAGTAGTAGCCAACATGTTTTGCTTGTTGTAGAAAGAGAGAGAGAGAGAGAAAGACCATAAGAAGTGTAGGTCTTTTGAAAAGGTTTACAAATTCTAGTGTCCGCAGAAGATTTCGGGATTGGTCCTCAGTGCTCTTCGGGACTTCCTGAGCATCTCCGATAGAGAGTGGTTCCTGTCCCACCTGCCGCGTGCCACGTCTGAGACAGACCATGAATCAAGAAGAAATACAAGAATGGCTTTGAGTGGCCTTAACATTGACTAGAAAAGCCTTGAGCTTCTGCACTTAGCTCAGGCCTTTTGGATGGTCCATCAAAGCAGATGAACTCTCACTCTACACATCATTTTATTAAGCCTTGGGTTCTGGTTTCTGGTCCACAGTCAGTAAGAAATAGTAACTTAGGAAGCAAGAGAAAGACTTCCAATGTGGCCACACCAACAAGAGTGGAAACTGGAAAACTGCCTGTGTAAGAAGAACCCAAAAATCTCTAGGAACTAGGCCATAGGACCAGAGGAAGCTCCATGATCCGAGGCCATTATTGGAGGGCAGACACCCCAGCACACCTCTCAAGCCCCGAGGGCTACATTACCTCCTGCTCAGCATCTGAGGTTCACTGCAGCTTCCCTGAGCCATTACGGAAAGGTTAATGGTGTTCCACATTCTCCAAGTAAGAAAAAAAAGGAAATGTGCACCGCATCTTAGAAATATTTCCATCTGAAAATGTTACATGAAAATAATTTATGGCTCTTTCTGGAAAACTCAGCTGTCTTGATCTTATTCCCTGTGGGTTCCAGATGGGTGAGGTTTTGCTGTTACTGGAAATATCCCTGTTTTTGCAGGCAGTTAGCATTTATTGAGTGCCTGCTGAATGCTGGTCACTGAACTAGGAAACGGGGAGGAGGGATACAGGGAGGAGAGGGCTGAGCTATGTCTTCAGGGGCTTGAGGACGGGCATTTTCACCAGCCAATGGACTGCATGCCCCCCCGCTTCTCCTGTCCTCCTGAGAGACCTTGCCCAGCCCCACCCAGCGGACCTGGTGCCTGCCTCCTCATGGCTATACCTGTACTCGCAGACAGACACACTGAACCCCCGCAGCCCGCAGCCCCCCACCAGCTGGGCGCCCCAGTCTGTGCCCCTCTCTGGGGTCTGTTTTTATTATAAATATTTCATTGTTTAGGAGTTTGGGTTTTAGCTGATATACAGCATTTGGCAGGGTTCCTCTCTAGCATTTGGTAATAATTCCATACCAAATGCTAGAGAGAAACCCTCCCAAATGGAACAGTTTCAAGCCAAGGCTCTTTAAAAACCAGAGCCTGAAGAAGTCACTGCATCGGAGCGTCCCGGCTCCAGGGCTAGCAGAGGACAGAAATGTGCCGGGGACATGGCTCCCCACACCGCACACGGCACTCACCCCTCTGTCCTGATCTCTGGACAGCCTGGGCCTGCGCCACCCCTGGAGACATAAAGCAGGGGGGACAGATACATAATAGGTGCTCCATAAACATTGCTGAGTTGGATTCTGTGATGTAAAATGAAAACATGCCCATTCATTTTCCGAAATGCGATTTCTTCACGCTTGCTCTTCCCACCTTGGACAGCTCTGTACGCCCTTCAGAAGAAAATGAGTTTCCTGAAGCCCTGGCATTGTTCTGCCTGGGTTTGTATTCTGGTGGCTCTGGGACCCTTGCCAGCAAGGTAGTGAGCTGTGTAAGGCAAGGATGATAATACGGACCTCACAAGCTTGTGCGGAGGATAGAGCATGCAGCCCACAAGGAGTGCTGGTGCTCAGTGGGTGCTCAACACACACTCCTTTGGCCAGACTGAGCCCTCACTATGTGCCAGAAGCTTTACATGGACATCTCCCCTCATGGGTGTTTGACAGGAAAGGGGGGCTTCCTGTGTGACCCCATCCATGGCTCTGCTCCCCGAGACAGGGGAGGCAAGTGCACCCGGGGGCGCTGTGGCTGAGTCCCTGCACCGCTCCCCTCCTGCAGCATCAAAGGCGTGGGTGCATGCTGATGGGACCACTGTCAGGGATGAAGGGGAACCGTCCCTGCTGGTTTGCAGTCCCACCGTCCCCTCTCAGTTTTGGCTTTTGAGCGATGTGAGTCCTCGAGTTTCTTGACGGGGCAGAAAGCAGCCACTGGCAACACGGTCCAGTGAGGGAAGAGCAGCTGCCTGGAAATGCTCCAGAACCCCTAAGAAACCCCCGTGTCTCTTCAAAAATACCCTTGACCTGAACTAATTCCTTTTTTTTCTCTCAGTCTCTTTTTCTTCAATTTATTTATACTTTCTGTCTGTGGTATATCCTATTGTGAATTTATTTATTTTTTAATCCTGCTTGGGACTCTTTGTGCCTCTTGATTCTAAGGATTCATGTCTTTCATCAGTGCTGGAAAATTATTACCCATTTTCTCTCCAGAGATTGTCTCTTTCCCCTACTCTCCAGTCTATGCTTCTGGAGGTATTACATACTTCCAGAGATGTGAGCCTTCCTAACAGAGGTCGTGTGCACCTCTGTAGCCCTGTGATCACAGCCACCTGCCTGTGAATCGCTTCCTCAGGGGGCTGGTGAAGTGCCCCAAGCCATGGATGCTGCTGCCCCTTTCACAATCCCCGACAGGCAATGGGGAGATGGTGTCACTTGCCAGCACACGTTGTGAGGATGGCCTCCAGGATCAGTGGACCAGTTTTGAAGCCCGGCTCTGCATTTTACCAGCCACATGAGCTGGGGCAACTTAATAACCCTTCTGCACCTTAGTTTCCTCTTCTATAAAGTGAGGATGGTAAGTGAGTCTTCTCACAGGTTTGCTGTGAAGATTAAATGTTTCATTTATGGGAGGGCTTTCTCCATCCATTGCTGATGCTTGCTGAGTGCATCAAAAACATCATCTATTAATAACAATGATATTGAAGCCCATTCATGTAGCTATGCCATCGCAATTCTCCATTGTCTCTCTGAAATTGTGCACAGAATATTCCACTTGCATTTCTATTCTCACTGGAGGCACAAAGATGATGCAACCTTCTGCCTTCCCCCACCCTGCCTTTCGGTACAGGTAGTGAGAAATTAAAACGAGACTTATAGCTGGACCGAGGCAGGTGTGGTGAGGAATGTGGCAGAAATCCTGGAGGAGGAAAAAGTGAGAACCAATATCCATCAAGTCATTAACTGCAGAGTTATGTCTCCCACCTGACTTAGCTGATAAGATTCAGGTTTTCAGATCTTCCTCATCCCCCCTGCTGAGCTAGCCAGGCTGCTGTGTATCCTGGAGCCCCCCGAGGACCACAGGGGCAGCCCTGACAGCCCTGACTATCTCCGGCTCCCAGGAGCTCATGGTTCTCCCATTCCCACCTTCCCCTGTCACCCTGCAGTAGGAAACTTGACCTTATGCAAGACTGGAGGCTTGGAAGCCAGGAGCTGCATCCTTCCTCAAAACAGGCAGTGCCTGCCCATCCCAAAGAAACCAGAGAGCAAGAAGGCTCCCTTCTCCCAGAGGGACATTCTTGCCCTTGCTACTGTTCCTGCATGTTCCAGCGTCTCAGAAATGTGAATTCAGAGGCAAGTTATGGAGCTTAAGTTACTGCTGGCACTTGATTGGAATAACTGTTACGTAAAAGCCAACACAGATGAATCGCCTGTAGGGAGTTGTCTGACTGCATGAGTTTTTACACATCTTTCAGCTAAATCAAAGATCCAAATGCTAAATCTCACACTCAGGAACATCAAGTGGATTTGTGACAGTCCCCGGAGGACTCGGTGTCCATAAACCAATGAATGAATTACACTGATCCTGGTATGTAGTTTCTCATCTGTGACTGATACAATATTGATAATATTCTTTATTTCACTTAACTCTTTCAGGGCCACACTGAAACACCACGGTCTTGGATTATGTCTACACTCTGATGCAAATAATGATCACCTGTGGGGACCGTAGCACATCAATCGATTGTTCATTGATATGGAAACCAGGTGAGGATTAAAATGGGTCCCTGTCATTGTTTTTGGTGGTGTTGACATTATATTTTTCACTTTGGAAATACCTGTGTTGGAATTTCATGATCACTGCCACTGGGTTTCAACCTACTATAATCAGCAAATTGCTGAGGGAGGCCATATTGGGAAATTGTTGGTCTTGATTGGTCTTGATCTTGGAGATCACCAATTTAGCCAAATCTATTCAGTCCACTGCACGCTCATTGATTTCCCCTTCTGTGCTGGTCCTGTGCAGGGAACTGTGAGGGGCAGGGATGGGGGAGGTGGAGGAGTGTGATTAGGAACACGTTGTTCAAGATGCCCTGTGGAAGAAAGATGTTTCCACGACACTGTGAAATAACCCCATTGTGTCAGGTGTGGTGATAATGTCGGTGAAGATGCTGCTGCTGGTCACAAGTGGGTTCTCTTTGCCAGGTGCCCGTCTCCAGTCTTCCCGTGCACGAACTCATGCAATTGTCACAGTTCTGTGGGCCAGTTGCTCTTATTATGGGGAATTCCACTTTCCAGATCTAAAAACTGAAGCAGGTAAGACTTAAGCAGCTTTTCCCTCCAAGGTCACTGCTGATTAAGGAATTTGAACACAGAGCAGTCTGACTCCAAAACATTGCACCAGCTTTTCCCAAAGTGCAAGACATTCAGCTGCGGGTCTGGATATGAACACTTAGGGCATGAAAACCTGAATTTGTGCAGGGGAAATAATTCTCTCTCTGAGTGTCTTTTGATCTTTCCGACCCAGTTAAGGAGAACCTTTCTGTCTGGTGCAAACTGAACATTGAGGGGGCAAAAGCCCTGGATCCCATGGGCTCTGGGCCAAGAGGCCAGCAGAGCCCTAGCTAAATAGCACCTCACCAGTTCAGGATGCCTGAGACTTGACAGCAGAATGTGTTCCTGTCACCCTGAAAAGCCACAGCCTATCCAAACTAGATGAGCCCTCAGGGCTTTTTAAACTGTTCCAAGACACTTTAGAGGTTCCTTGGAGAAAATGCAAGGCTACCAGTCTTTGGGGGACAGGGAGAGGTGGTAGGAAGCAGATTCAGAGCCACTCTGTTCTATGTTTTTATTCGGGGGGAAAGAATTTCTTGACAAAAAATAAAGGCAAAAAAAAAAAACCAAACACCCACAAAACAACCAACCTTCTTTGTCTCCATCTACCCCAATTCTTCAATTCACATGGGGAGACCGAGGCCTAAAGAGCAGCACTTAGTCCATTCCTGGTGAGTTTCTGGACAGGGAGACCCAGAACCAGGTCTCTAGGCTCTGAGCCCATGGCTACTCAATAGGCACAGAATGTGAAGGCAGGGGACTCCCAGGGCTGAGAGTCATCCTTCCAACCCCTGGACCAGACCCATGCGCAGAAGTGTTCTCAGGTTTGCTGCAGCCCTTCCCTTTTCCTGACAGACTGGATAGTCATTAAGGCCATGGAGGCACTGGCAAAAGGGAGAATTCAAAAGCAAAATGTTTGTGGATGAAAAGGCCTGGCCAACCCTCCCCAGACCCAGGCCTGCATATCTCTTCTCCTAGACTTTACAGAGCCAAGTGCTTCCCCGTCTAGCAGAGGGAGGTGGCCATCGAAGTACCCGAACTATTGCCACCTGATGACACGTCCAGGGGTGGCCTCCCTGCCTGTCATCCACTCTCTTTGTCCAGTGGTGCTGTCAGGATAGGCTAGGTTATGCTGCGGTAACAAGCCACCCGCAATCTCAAAGACTTAAAACTACAGGTGTTTTACTTCTCATTCTAATTACATGTCGACCTCAGGTCAGCAAGGGCTCGGCTGTGTTATCATCACTCTGGGATCCAGGCTGAGGAAGCTGCCACCTTCTGGAGCATCGAGGTCACCAAGGGCAGGGAAGAGAGCATTGGAGAGTCTCCTACTACCAATTAAATACCTGCACTCAGAAGCAATAATGCCACTTCTGCTCACTTCCATGCGCCAAAGTCCTGTGCCCATGCCTCACCTCACGGGGGTGAAAAGTGCCGTCTTACTGTGTGTCTGGAAGAAGGAAAAGCACAGCTCAGAGGACTACAAAAGACTGCACTTGGAGTCATTAAATGTTCTGTTTCACTCTCCTTCTCACACATTCTACACTTTTCGCCCTCAGGTTGATAGTTACTCTTATTCCAGAGACATATAACTAAGAGGCAAGGTCCTTGACACCTCCCCGCATGCATAGAGCAGTGGAACAGAGACTGGAAAACCCCAGGAAACACTCCCATCCAGAAGGAGAAGAAGGGCAGTCCCAAGCAGACATAAAATCTGAGAACATTTTACTCTGATTAGACTCTGAGTCTGCTCTGCTCGATAGCAGTAGCTCCCTGGCCCTTGATTATGTCATGTAGGAGCTCCTTCTTTGGCTCCATTTGAAGTGTGTGGTGGGGGGTGTGGGTGAAGTTCAGTCCTTGAGGACTGAATCGTTTGTCCAAACACTTTCCACTACAGAGGGTGGCACCTCAAGGCTAACTTCAAGTCTCAAACAGTCAGAGTCTGTATTAAAAGTCGAGGCTGACAATTCTTTTGGTAAGAGTAACTCACTCAAAATGCAGTCACTTCTACTCTACTTGTTTCTAGTCAACTCTATGTACTGGTAATGATGCCCATAGTTCTTTTTGAGAGAAAGTCCCCAGACCTCTACATGTCTTTGTTCTCTTGTTCTCACATCTCTCTCCCTCTCTCCTTATTTTCGATTGTATTTTAATTTTTTATTTTGTAGAATAGGTGCAGAACTAGTGTGGAGTTCCCGTGTACCCTTCACTCAGCTTCCATATTGTTAACATCTTGTGTAGTCATAGTAAAATTACCCACATTGAGAAAACTTGGATCCTACATTGCATTTAGCCATCATATCTCCTTGGTCTCTTCTAGTCCATGAGAGTTTCCCAGTCTTTCCTTGACTTCTATGCCCTTGACACTTTAAAGACTACTGGTCCATCATATTTTAGAGTGATTCTCAACTTGGGTTTATTCACTGTTTCTCCTGATTATATCCAGGTTATACATTTTTGGCAAGAATGACACAAAAACAACGCGCCCTTCTCTGTGTATCATATCTGAGGTTGTATAATGTCCACGTGTCTTTTCTTTCTGGTGATATTAATCTTTATCACTTTGTATAGATGCTGTCTACCACGTTCTCCATGAGTAAGACTGCAAATATTCTCTATGTGCTCAAACTTCTACACACTAATTTTAGCATCCAAAAATGGATCTTGCCTGAAATAATCATTGCTGTGTTGTTCTAACATGACTTTCAATTTCCTTCATTTCTTCTACATTTCGTTGAAGGATCTAGATTCTTCTATAAGGAAGAGATATACTCCCCCCCCATTTATTTATTTAATTGTTTATTTATACCAGTATGGACTCAACCATATTTATTTTATTTGGCTGTAATTCAATACTATCACTATTTATTGTGTCCAGCTTTGACCATCAGGAACTCTTTCAGGTTGGCTCCTGTGTCTTTTTGACATGCCTCATTCTTTTCTAAGCAATTTTTTTTCTGGCACTACCAGATGCTTCAGGCTCATCTTCCATTGTCCCTGTCCCTGCCCCTGCACTGAAACCAATTACTTCTGAAACAAGCCCTGGTTCCTTTTATTGCAGAATGGTTCTTAGAAACCAAGCTTGGGGCAATCTGTGTGCCCGTTGTTACTATGGTGTCATTGTTTCTTGGCGCTCTCTGCAAACAGAACTTGGAAATATATGATGTATGTATACATACATAATTGTATTTATGTCTGTCTCTATCTACCTGTGTGTATGTATGAGACCTCTGATTCCGATCCATCACCACGAGCTTCATGCTAGCATTTTCCCTTTCTGTATTTGTAACTTCTTTTTCCAACAGTGAGAAATCTGTGTCTCATTATCTAAAATACATTTACTTACTTGTTCAACTCTTCTGTACACATAAAGCAGTTTCAGAATGGCAACCCACACTCCCGCAAGAAACAATTCACTAACTAGAGTACAGCATCTGTATACAGTTATTTTAGCCTTTATCTTCACATTATCCAGCAAAATATTGACTATTTTACAAAGTAACTTGGGTTAATTTTGTTTCTTCCCCACTCCCTTCTGTGTGCTTATGTCATCCATTTGTAATACAGTTAGGTTCCTTTGTTGTAGTTTGTATTCCATTTTTATTTCCCCCACAAGCTGTCTTTTTTCCCTTTCTTTTTCTTTTTTTCTAACTTCCACTCAGTGATGTACAGTTTCATGAAATAACCAGTCAGGTATCCACCACTACAGCCATATGTTCATCCCCCCAAATTCCCTCATGCAGACTCCATGTAGTCAGTCCCTTCCTCCAGCCCTACTCTGGCCCCTATCCATATTGTTTTGTCTTTTCAAGATGTTATATAAATGGCATAATACACTATGGAACCTTTGGATTCTGGCTTCTGTTACTTAGCAAAATGTACTTAGGAGTCATCCCTGTTTTTATTTTCAATAGATTGTTCCATTTTATTGTTGAATAGTGTTCCATTGCATGAAAGTACTGCAGTTTATCTGTTCACCAGTTGAAGATCATCTGCGCTGGACTATTATAAGTAAAGTTGCTATAGAAATTTGTGTAAAGGTTTTTATATAAATCTAAGTTTTTATTTACCCAGACATGCAATTGCTGGATATGGTTAACTTTATAAGAAACCTCCAAACTGTTTTCCACAATGGTTGTAATATTTGGCAGTCCTGTGAGCAATGTATAAGGGTACCAATTCCTCTGTATCCACACCAGCACTTGGTAGTGCCAGACTTTTTTTTTTTTTAATTGTGGCCACCCCAGTAGGAGTGTAGGGGTCCTCATTACAATTTGGATTTGCATTCCCCCAGTGACTAATGATGTTGGGAATCTTTACATATGCTTATTTGCTATCTATATATCTTCCTTGGTGAAGTATCTATTTAGATCTTTCCCTTACTTTCAAACTTGGATTATTTGTTGTCTTACATTAAGTTGAACTTTAGAAGTTACTTACATACGCTGGACACTAAACCTTTTGTCACAAATGTGATTTGCAGATAGTTTTTCTCAGCCTGTGTTTTGTTTTTCATTCTCTTAACAGTGTCTTTTCCAGAGCAACAGTTTTCAATTTTGTTGAAGTCCAGTTTATCTTTTTTCTTCTATGAATCATGCTTTCAAAAGAGCTTTCTAAAAGCCCTTTGTCTAATTCAAGATCATAAATAAATTCTCCTGCGTTTTCTTATAGGACTTTTATAGTTTTATATTTTACATTTAGGTCTATGATTCTACCTTGAGTTATTTTTTGTATAAAAGGTATGGTCTGGGCCAAAGCTCTCTTCTTTGCAGAGGGATATCCAATTGTTTGAGCATAATTTCTTGAAAAGATTATCCTTTGTCCATTGAATTTCTTTTGTAGCTTTGTCAAAGTCACTTATGTAAATCTATTTCTGGACTCTCTATTTTATCCTTCTCATCTACAGGACTATTATTTTACCAGTAACATGTTTTGATTACTATAACTTTACAGTAAATCTTGAAATCAGGTAGTGTGAGTTTTCCAGCTTCGTTCTTCTTTTTCAAATTATTTTGGCTCTTCTAATTACTTTGCCTTTCCCTATCATTTTAATTAGAAATTAGATATAGCTTGTCAATATCTATAAAAAATCTTGCTAGAATTTTGAATAAAATCGTGGCCTATCTCCAGATCAATTTGGAGAGAACTGACATCTTAACAATATTGACTCCTCTAATCCATAATCATGGATATCTCCCCATTTATTTAAGTGTTCGTTGATTTCCTTACTGCCTGACAATTTCCAGCATACAAATCCTGTATTTTGTTAGATTCATACCTAAGTATTGTTTGTATTATGGTTGTATACTGCTTTGTAAGTTTTGAATTTCAATTCTACATTGCCAGTGTATATACATATAATTGATTCTGGTGTATTGATTTTGTATCCTATAACCTTGTTAAAATCACCTATTTGTGCTAGGAACTTTTGTTGTAAATTCTCTGGGATTTTCTATAAAATTGCACTATACAAATAGAAATTTTTTTCTCCTTTCCCAATCTGTATACCTTTTACTTATTTTTCATGCCTTATTACACTGATTAGGACCTCTATTGTGAGGTTGAACAGTAGTGAGAGATGACATCTTTGCATTGTTCCCAACTAGAGAGAAAGCATTCAGTTTTTCACCATTAAGTATGACATTGACTGTAGGAATTTTGTAAATAAGGTTAATAGGGTACCCTTCTTTGAGTTACACTTCTGTCATGAAAGCTTGTGGCTTGCTCCCCCATGAAACTGGTGAAAATTATTAAAAACAAACTCAGTCACTTAGTCTCTGGAATTGGTCCTGAGGACAAATGAAGAAACATTTACTCATGAAAATCTACCAGAACTCAGTAAGAACTAAGACTCTCCCTCCCTCCCTCTTTTCATCTCAGTAAGATGGAAGCTCCACTCCAGACTGGTTCAGCCAAGAACACAAGGTTTTTCTCCCCTCACCTCCTAGTCAGAAAGCTATCTTTGTGGGAGAAACAGGATATCGGCATCTCTTACCCTGTCCCTAGCTACCTGTAGCTGAGGCTAAGTTCTAGGTGAGTATAGGTGAGTGTAGCTAAGAGGTAGGGGCTTCCTTCCTTCCTTCCCAGCCCCCACTCATGGAGTGGAGCTCTACCATGGATGGAGTAAGCTGGGAACACTGTGATCCAGATAACCCATTGCCTGGCTCATTTGTAGTTCATAAATCAGAGGCTCCAAACCAGGAGAGGCAAGCTGAGAATACCTGAGGCTATTGTCTCTCTCTTCACTGATCACTCAGCTCCTAAAGTGGGAATGCCACTCAGAAGGAAGTGTGTCACTGTTCTCACTCTCAGCTCCAAAGCTATAGCTCAGAGATTTTGCCCAAAGGAAGAAGTGGGCTTTAAAGCAGAGAGCTCTGAATCTCTTCCCAAAAGAATGGAATTCATTTGTAACATGGAGTTAAAAAGTTGAAGCCTAAGGGTGTTCTCAAATGGTGGAGGTTATGGTGAAAAGCAATTGTGAGGAGATTGATAGAGTCATTGGAGATATAGGCCAAACTATAATCCAGTGAGTTTACCAGAGAGAATCAGAAAAAGAGACAGCTGGGGGGAACTCCCTGGGGTCAGAACAAATCCCAAACACTGACCAGAGTTGCTCAAACAAGAATGGATCAGTCTGTGGAACAACTTATGCTACAGGAAAATTTTTAAAAAAATAATAGAGCAATTGGATGACAATTAATGAAGATCAAAAGCTGATGTGGCCAAAGAAAGAGACAAGGTGAACCCTCCCAAAGCCACTGTCATCCCAGTATGACCATGGTCATATTCAAGGCTGCACTCCCTGAGAAGCAGCATCAGAAGCCTCAGAACAGGGCTGATAAGGGAAGAGACTTCACCAAAACAATCCAGCCAGTTGCCAAACGAAAGAAAGAAAGAAAGAAAGAAAGAAAGAAAGAAAGAAAGAAAAGAAAAGAAAAGAAAAGAAAGAAAAGAAAAAAAAAACTAAGATCCCTAGAAGGGCTACAGGTGAGCACCCAGAGTTGCTACAATATATACCTAAAATGCCCAGTTTTCAAAAAAAAAAAATCCAAATGCAAAGAAACAGTTAAATATGACTGGGACAAAAGGCAAGCAACAGAAACTGCCTGTGAGAGCAACCAGATGGCAGATTTATCAGAAGACTTCAAAGTAGCCCTTATAAATATGTTCATAGAACTAAAGGGAATCATGACTTAACAAAATAAAGGAAGTTATGATGACAAGATCACATCAAATTAAGACTCTTAATAAAAGGATAGAAATTATTTTAAAAAAATTAAAATTTGGCATCAAAAAGTACAATAACTAAAATGAAATGTTTATTAGAGGAGCTCAATAGTAGATTTGAGCCGGTATGAAAAAAATTAACAAACACAAAGATAAATCAATGAAGATTCTGAAATCTGAAGAACAGGGAAAAAAAGGGATAAGGAAATAAACAGAATCTCAGAGAAATGTGGAACACCCATTAAACACACCAACATACACATAATAGGAATACAGAAGAAGAAGAAAGAAGAAGGAGTAGAAAAAATATTCAAAGAAATTATGGCTGAAAATTTCTCAAATTTATAAACATTAATTTACATATCCAAAAGTTCATTTATCCCAAGTTCAATTCCAATTCCAGTTATTACAAAGAGATTGACAGTCACATAGTAAAAATGCAAAAAGCCACAGACAAGGAGAAAACCTTGAGAGCAGCAAGAGAAAAATAACTCATCACTTACAAGAAAACCCCAATAAGATTAAAAGCCCACTTCTCAACAGAAACAATGGAGGCCAGAAGGCAGTGTGATATATTCAAAATGCTCAAAGAAAAAAAGCTGTGAACCAAGAATCTTATATCCAGCAATGTTATCTTTCAAAAATAAAGGTGAAATAAAGACAATCCCAGATAAACAAAAACTAAAAGACTGCTGGTAGCAGACCCACTTTACAACAAATACTAATGGAAGTTCTTAAGCTGAAAGCAAGTGATCCCACATAGTAACCCACAAGAAAAAACAAAAATTATCAGTAAAGGCATTAAAAAAGACAGTATAAATGCATATTTTTCACCTTTCTTCCCTTAACTGATTTTAATAACTGTATAGAACTATATAAACAATATGTATATAACATATTATTGGGCCTAAGACATATAGAAAGGTAATATATTTGCACAAAGGAGGTGAGTCAGAGTAAAGCTGGGTTGAGCTAAAGAAATGACTTCAGGTGGTAACTCAAATCCACAGGAAAAAATAAGGAGAACCAGAAATGATAAATAAGAAGGTTAATATAAATAAAAGATATAAAATCATATAAAGTAATAATTGTAACAGTGTATAACGGTAGTGTGCAACATTCATAGATGTATTATGTATAACAGTAATAACACAAAACGGGGGAAGGAATAGAGATATATAGTCATAATGCTTCTACATCTCACTGGAATTAAGTTAGTATAAATCTGAAACTAATTCTGATGAGTTAAGATGTGTAAGTGTTAGAGCAACACAAAGGAAATAACTCAAGAAAATACAGTTAAAAAAATCATTACAGAAATAAAAATTCTAAATTAAAAAATATTTGCAAAAGAAAGAAGCAAAAGAGGAATAGAGGAACAAAAAAGAAGACATGTAGAAAACAGATGGCAGTTGTAAATCCAGTTATATCAATAATAACACTAAATGTGTGTGGATACAACAATTCAGTCAAAAGTCAGAGATTCCTAAGTTGGAAGAAGAAACAAAATCCAACTATATGCTGTCTCCAAGAGACATATTTTAGATTCAAAGATACAAACTTATTGAAAGTAAAAAGATGGAAAGATAGATAGCATGCAAACATCAACCACAAGGAAGCTGAAATTTTACCTATATTAATATCAGACAAATAGCAACATATTACTAGAGATAAAGAAGGATATTTTATAATAATAAAAGAGTCAATCAATTGGGAAGATATAACAATTATAAACACGTATGCACCTAACAACAGAGCACCAAGGTACATGAAGTAAAAATTGGCTGAAATGAAGGGATTAATACAATCGATAATTGAACAGTAATAGTTGAAAACTTCAATACCCATCTTCAATAACGGGCAGAACAACTAGACAGATCAAAAGGAAATTGAATGCTTGAACAACATGACAAACCAATTAGGCCAACACATCTATAGAACATTCTATCTAACAATTGGAGAATATATGGTCTTCTCAAATGCACATAAAACTTTATCCAGGGTAGATCATACACTAGGACATAAAACAATCCTCACATAAATCTAAAAGGATTGAAGAAGACACAGTGTGTTCTCTAACCACATAGAATATAATTATAAGTCAATAACAAAAGAGAGTCTGGGAAACACAAATATGTGGAAATTAAACAACACACTTCTATGTAACCTGTGAGTCAATGCAAAAATCAAAAGATAAATTATAAAATACTTTGAGATGAAGGAAAATGAAGATATAGCATACCAAAACTTATGGGATGTAGGTAACACAGTGCTTAGATGGAAATTTATAGTTGTAACTTCCTATCTTAAAAAAGAAGAAAGATCTCAAATCAATAGCGCAATCTTTTACTTTAAAACACTGGGAAAAGAAGAGCAAACTAAACCCAAAGGAAGGAAGGTAACAATAAAAATTATAATGGAAATCAATGAAATAGAGGATTGAAAAATAATAGAGAGGGGCACCTGAGTGGCTCAGTTGGTTAAGGGTCCAGCTCCTGATTTTGGCTCAGGTCATAATCTCAGGGTCCTGAGATAAAGCCCCACATTGGGCTCCATGCTCAGCACAGAATCTGCTCGAGATTCTCTCTCTCCCTCTCCCCCTCCATTCCTTCTCTGAAGACATGAACAGACATTTCTCCAAAGAAGACATACAAATGGTCAACAGACACATGAAGAAATGCTCAACATTACTCAGCATCGGGGAAATACAAATCAAAACCACAATGAGATGCCACCTCACACTAGTCAGAATGGCTAAAATTAACAACTCAGGAAACAACAGATGTTGGCAAAGATGCAGAGAATGGGGAACCCCCTTACACAGTTGGTGGGAATGCAAACTGGTGCATCCACTCTGGAAAACAGTATGGATGTTCCTCAAGAAGTTAAAAATAGAGCTACCCTATGACCCAGCAATTGCACTACTAGGTATTAATCCAAAGGATACAAGCACAGTGATTCAAAGGGGCACATGCTCACCAATGTTTATAGCAGCAATGTCCACAATAGCCAAAATATGGAATTGACAGATGAATGGATAAAGAAGATGTGATGTGTGTGTGTATAAAAATATATAAATATATAAATATTATATATATATAATGGAATATTACTCAGCCATCAAAAAGAATGAAATCTTGCCATTTGAAACAATGTGGATGGAACTAGAGGGTATTATGCTAACCGAAATAAGTCAGTCAGAGAAAGACAAATAACCTATGATTTCACTCATATGTATAATTTAGAAAATAAAACAGATGAACATAGTGGAAGGGAAGGAAAGATAAAATAAGATGAAAACAGAGAGGGAGGCAAATCATAAGAGACTCTTAATTATAGGAAACAAACTGAAGGTTCCTGGAGGGGAGATGGGTGGGGGGATGGGGTAATTGGGTGATGGGCATTAAGGAGCGCACTTGAAGTAATGAGCACTGGGTGTTGTATGCAACTGATGAATCACTAAATTCTACCTCTGAAATGAAATAAATAAATAAATAAATTTTTAAAAATCTTTAAAGGAAAACAATAGGGAAAACCACTGAACAAAAAGCTAGTTCTTTGGAAAGATCAACAAAATTAACAAACTTTTAGCTACATTTACAATTTAAAAAGGAAGAAGACTCAATTTATTAGAATCAGAAATGAAAAAGAGGACACTACTACCAACCTTACAAAAATTAAAAAGATTCTAAGAGAGTACTATGAACAATTGTATGTCTATTAATTAGATAATTTAGATAAAATGGACAATTCTTATAAAAGTGCAATCTATAAAAATGAACATAATAGACAATCTGAATAGAGAATTTATTACAATAGCACCAAAAACCATAAGATCCTTTACCTCTTTGGTTAGGTAACCAAAGAGGTAAAGGATCTATACTCTAGGAACTACAGAACACTCATGAAAGAAATTGAAGAAGACACAAAAAGTTGGAAAAACATTCTATGCTCATGGATTAAAAGAATAAACATTGTTAAAATGTCTATGCTGCCCAGAGCAATCTATACCTTCAATGCCATCCTGATCAAAATTCCAATGACATTTTTCAAAGTGCTGGAACAAACAATCCTAAAATTTGTATGGAATCAGAAATGTTGAAAAAGAAAAACAAAGCTGGGGGCATCACGTTGCCCGATTTCAAGCTATATTACAAAGCAATGATCACCAAGACAGCATGGTACTGGCACAAAAACAGACATATAGACCAGTGGAACAGAATAGAGAACCCAGATATGGACCCTCAACTCTATGGTCGAATAATTTTTGACAAAGCAGGAAAAAATATGCAATGGAAAAAAGATAGTCTCTTCAATAAATGGTGCTGGGAAAATTGGATGCTATAGAAGAATGAACCTCAACCATTCTCTAACACCATACACAAAGATAAACTCAAAATGGATGAAAGACCTCAATGTGAGACAGGAATCCATCAAAATCCTAGAGGAGAACATACGCAGTAACCTCTTCGACATCAGCCACAGCAACTTCTTTCAAGATACATCTCCAAAGGCAAGTGAAACAAAAACAAAAATGAACTTTTGGGACTTCATCAAGATCAAAATCTTCTGCACAGCAAAGGAAACAGTCAACAAAACAAAGAGACAACCCACAGAATGGGAGAAGATATTTGCAAATGACACTACAGACAAAGGGCTGATATCCAAGATCTATAAAGAACTTCTCAAACTCAACATCCAAAAAACAATCAAGTCAAAAAATGGGCAGAAGACATGAAAAGACACTTCTCTGAAGAAGACATACAAATGGCTAACAGACACATGAAAAAATGTTCATCATCATTAGCCATCAGGGAAATTCAAATCAAAACCACATTGAGATACCACCTTACACCAGTTAGAATGGCAAAAATGGACAGGGAGAGAAACAACAAATGTTGGAGAGGTTGTGGAGAAAGGGGAACCCTCTTACACTGTTGGTGGGAATGCAGGTTGGTACAGCCACTTTGGATAACAGTGTGGAGGTTCCTCTAAAATTTAAAAATAAAGCTACCCTATGACCCAGCAATTGCACTCCTGGGTATTTACCCCAAAGACACAGATGTAGTGAAAAGAAGGGCCATATGCACCCCAATGTTCATAGCAGCAATGTCTGCAATCGCCAAACTGTGGAAAAAGCCAAGATGCCTTTCAACAGATGAATGGATAAAGAAGATGTGGTCCATCTATTCAATGGAATATTACTCAGCCATCAGAAAGGATGAATCCCCAACTTTTACATCAACGTGGATGCGACTGGAGGAGATTATACTAAGTGAAATAAGTCAAGCAGAGAAAGTCAATTATCATATGGTTTCACTTATTTTTGGAACATAAGGAATAGCATGGAGGACATTAGGAGAAGGAAGGGAAAAATGAAGGGGGGAAATTGGAGGGAGAGACAAACCATGAAAGACTATGGACTCCAAGAAACGAACTGAGGGTTTTAGAGGGGAGGATGGTGGGGGATGGGTTAGACCAGTGATGGGTATTAAAGGAGGGCATGTACTGAATGGAGCCCTGGGTGTTATACACAAACAATGAATCATGGAACACTACATCAAAAACTAACGATATACTGTATGGTGACTAACATAACACAATAAAATAAAATTGAATTTTTTTAAAAAGTAAGTTGAGATTGAATGTGTGGTTTTAAAAACTACTTACAAAAGCTCAGACCCACTTTACTGCTTCACTGCTGAATTTTACCAAACATTTAAAGAAAAATTAGGACCTGTTCTGCAGGTATTACCTCTTTACATGGAAGAGTTCATCACAAATTCTTCCTACAAATAGAATAGGAAAGAACACTTCCAAACTCATTTGATAAGGCCAGCATTATCCAGATGTCAAAACCAGACAAAAGACATGACCAGGGGAAAAACTATTGACCTCTTATAAACATGGATGTAAAAAACCTCAACAAAATACTAGCAAACCAAATCCAGCAACATTTAAAAAGAATTATACACCATGAACAAGAGTGACTTATGCCTGTAATGCAAGGTTGGTTCAACAGCCAAATATCAATTAATGTGATAACCCATATTGCTAGAATAAAAACAGAAAATCACATGATCATCTCAGTAGACACAGAAAAGGCATTTGACAAAATCCAACATCCTTGCATGATAAAAACACTTAACTAGGAATAGAAAGGAACTTCCTCAATCTGATAAAGAACATCTACAAAAACAAACAAAACAGAGCTAACATCAGACTCAGTGGTGAAAGATCAATACTTTCCACTTATAATCAAGAACAAAACATAGATGTCCACTCTCACCACTTCTATACAATCCTGCATTAGAGGTCTGTTCAAGGCAATTAGTCAAGGAAAAGAAATAAAAGCCATCCACACTGGAAAGGGAGAAGTGAAATTATCTCTAGTCACAGATGACATGATCTGGTATGTAGAAAATTCTAAGGAATCCACTAAAATACTATTGGAACTAAGAAGCTCAGCAAGGCTGCAGGTTATATGATCAATATTTAAAAATTAATTGTATTTCTAAATAATTGCAATGAAAAAAATCAGAGAAATTAAGTAAATAATTCCAGTTTTAAACAAGTTATTTTATTTTATTATTGAAATTTAATTAAATCAAAACTTTATTTTAGCTGTAGGCAGGTTTTAAAGAACCCTTATCTTTTTTTTATTGACACACAGTGTTGCATTAGATTTAGGCATACGACATAGTGATTCGACAAGTCTATATGTTATGCTAGGCTTACCACAAGTGTAGCTACCATCTTTCACCATACAATGCTATTACAGTATTATTGACTATATTTTCTATGCTGTACCTTTCATCCCTATGACTTACTCATTCCATAACTAGAAGCCTGTATCTCCCATTTCCTTTCACCCATTTTCAACCATTATGCCCATCCCCCCACACCCTCCCCTCTGGCAACCATCAGTTTATTCTCTGTATTTATTCCATTTTATAGTAGCATCAAAAAGAATAAAATACTTAGGAATAAACTTCACAATAGAATTGCAAAACTGATACGCTTAAAACTACAAAGTATTGTTGAAAGGAATTAAAGATCTAAATATCCCATTTTGATTGATTGGAAGTCTAAATATTGCTAAGATAGCAATAGTCCTCAAGTTGATCTATAGCCTCAACACAATCCTTATTATAATCTCATCTGGCTTCTTTGTAGAAATTCACAATTTATTCTAAAATTCATATGAAATTACAAGTGACCCAGAATAGCCAAATCAAGCTTGAAAAAGAAAAAAGGTGGGTTTTTTTCTCAATTTTGAAATTTACTACAAAGCAACAGTAATCAAAACATTGTGGTACTGGCATAAGGATAGACATATAGATCAGTGGAATAGAACTGAGAGTCTAGAAATAAATTCACCTGTCTATAGTCAATTGATTTTTGACGTAGGTGCCAAGAGCTTCCAGTCTGGAGAAAATAGTCTTTCCAAACAAATGGTGCCAGGATAACTGGATATCCTCATACTAAAGAATGGAATTGGACACATACCTCACACCAAACACAAAAATTAACTTGAAATGAATCAATGGCCTAAATTTAAAATTCCCAAGAAAACATTGAGGTAAATCTCTTCATGACCTTGAATTTGACAATAGGTTCTTAGACACGACACCGAAAGCACAAACCACAAGGGAGAAAATAGATAATCTGGACTTCATAAAAATTAAAAACTTCAACACCTCAAAGGATACTATCAAGAAAGTGAAAAAACAACAGTCAAAATGAGAAAAAAAGATTTGGAAATCATCTCTGAAGAGGGATTTATATCTAGAATATATAAAGAATGCTTGTAATACAATAATAAAAAGACAACCCAATTTTAAAAATGGGCAAATATGAGTAGACATTTCTCCAAAGAAGACATGCAAATGACTAATAAGTACATAAAAAGATGCTCAACATTAGGGAAATGCAAATCAAAACCACAGAGAGATGCAACGTCACACTCACTAGAATGAGTATGATGAAAAAGTCTGATAAGAACAAGTGTTGGTACAAGCATTATGAAAAACGGAATGGAAGTTCCTCAAAAAAGTAAAAATAGAACTACCATATGATCCAGCATTTCCATTTCTGGGACTATATCCGAAGGAAACAAAAGCACTATGTTGAGAAAATACCCCCGTGTTTATAGTAGCATAATTTACAATAGCCAAGACATGGAAACAACCTAAATGTCTACCGATGGATGAATGATAAAGAAGCTGTGGTATATACATACGATGAAATATTATTTGGCCATAAAAATGAAGGAAATCCTGCCATATCCTGTGATTACATGGATGAATTTTGAGGGCATTAGGCTAAGGGAAATAAGTCAGACAGAGAAAGACAAATACTGGATGATCTCACTTATAGGTGAGATCTTAAAAAAGAGAGAGAAAAGAAAAACCAAACTCAGAGAGCGATCAGATTTGTGGCTACCAGGAGTGGGGGAGGGGGAGGAAGGGGGAATTGGATGACAGTGGTCCAAAAGTACAAACTTCTGGTTATAAGATAAATAAGTCCTAGGGAGATAATATACCACATGATGACTATAGTTAACACTTTTTATGGCATATATAAACGTGAAGAGATTGAATCTTAAGAGTTCTCAGCACAAGGAAAAAAAAAACATTTTTTTCTCTTCTTTTCTTCCTATCTATATAAAATGATGGATGTTAACTAAACTTACTGTGATAATCATTTCACAATATATGTAAGTCAAATCGTTATATTGTACACCTTAAGCTTTGACAGTGTTTTATGTCAATTATATTTCAGAAAAACTGGGAAGGGAGAGCAAGTGTTGATGAGGATATGGAGAAATCAGAACCCTCATACACTGCTGGGAGGAATATAAAATGGTACAGTCACTTTGGAAAACAGTCTGGCAGTTCCTCGTAAAACATAGTTGTCATATGACCCAGCAAGTTTACTCCTAGATACATACCCCAGAGAAATGAAATCAGTGTTTGCATGATATATTATTTTCAATAATTTTACTTTTAACTAGTTTGGCAGAGTTTCTTATAGATGTATATCGTACATAGCATATTGTGAGTTTCTTGTACACAGTATATTGTAGAGAGCATACTGTTTTTTAATCTGAACTGTAAGTCTCTGTTTTATTAAGTTTTTAAACTCTAGTATAGTTAACACAGTGTTGTATTTGTTTCCGGTGTACAATATAGTGATTCAACAATCCTATACATCACTCAGTGCTCATCATGATAAATATATTCTCTAATCCCCATCACCTATTTCACCCACTGCCCGACCCACCTCCCCTCTGGTAAGCATCAGTTTGTTCTCAAGAGTTAAGAGTCTGTTTCTGCGTTTGTCTCTCTCTGTCCTTCTTGTTTTTCCTTTGTGCATTTGTTTCTTAAATTCCACATATGAGTGAAATCATATGGTATTTGTCTTTGTCTGACCGTACGTATCTTTTAATTGATGTGTTTAGACATTAATATTTAGTGTAATTAATGGATGTGTTTGGATAAAAATACACTATTTTACTAGCTTTTTTCTATTCATTTATTTGTTCTCTTTGTTTCCTACACTTTGAATTAATTGAATGTTTTTTATGATTCCACCTTTTCTCTACTATCAGGTAGTGATTGCTGTAAGTTTTATAGTATATATCTTTAGTTACTCAGAATCTACTTCCAAGTAATATTATACAGCTTTACCCATAGTGTAAGGACCTTACAGCAGTATATCTCCAATTCCTCTCTTTCATCCAGTGTACTAATTTTTTATAGAAAGTTTTGTTTTTCTTAAAGCACTTTAAAGATGTCACTTGTCTTTGGGCTTGCATGGCTTCTGGCAAGTATCTTTGCTCCTTTGTATCTAGTATGTTTTTTCTCTCTCTGGTCACCTTCAGGATTTTCTCTTTGTCTTTTGTTTTCTGCAGATGAAATATGACATGTCTATGTGTTTGTTTAGTGTTGATCTTTGCTCCTTGAGGGTAGGTGTATTGATCCTGCTTGGTGTTTTCTGAGCTTCTTAGATCTGTCTTTTGGTATCTATCATTAATTTTGGAATATTCTTGGCTATTATTTCTTCATATTTTTTCTTCCCTATTCTTTCTCTCTTCTCCTGGGATTCCGATAATGCATGTTATGACATTTGCTTTTGCACGACAGTTCTTGGATACTCTACTCTCTTCTGAAGTTACCCATCTGATCTTGCATGCTGTGCATTTTTTCCACCAGTGCATACATATTAAGCATTATACCTTTAAGTCTTCTGCCAGATGATTTCAACATCGATGCCATATCTGTGTCTGTTGATTTCTTTGTCTCTTGGAGGTGTGTTGATTTCTCTTGCCTCTTCATATGCCTCATTTTTTTGTTGAACTGTATGTCTTGTGTAGGACACTACAGTCTGAGGTAAATTTTTTTTATGCTTAGAAATGGACACAGATTTCCTTTTGCTTAGCCTCCAATGTGAGGTTTTATGTTAGCCTTGTCAGGAGTTAGGCTGGGTTGGAGGTTTATTGTTGCTATGGTTACTCTTCATGTACCAGAGGCTTCAAACTCCTCTGGTTACAGCTCAAACAGTTATAGGTTCTATAAGCCCTCGTTCTAGACTCTGGGCCCAGTACCTTTCTCTGCCCCTTTTCCAGGGCTCCCACGTTTTTTCTTACCCAAGCTGCAGTGAATTTTCACCAGTGCCCTAAGTGCAGAGGTTTCTGATCCCTTTCTTCCTACCGATTAAGGCTTTTGTTCCAAAGGAGAGATAGAAGAGAATGGAGTTTTGTTCCCCTCTTGTGATGATTAACTTTTCCCTCTCTCAGACCTGCCTAAAAGAAGGTTTCTCAAGATTCTCCCTATTCTTGCCTGGGAGAATCTGGTGGGAATTGTGGAGAAAAATCTGGCAGAAGGACACACACATGGTCTCATATCTGTGGCCCCCATGGACTTCACATTGTCCCACCAGTCTACATTCAACCTCCACCAATTTGTCTACTACCCGAGCTGAATTCTTCTTACTGGTGCCTGGTGGCTTCTGCCCTAGGTAAGCAAACACCATGGACATCCCCCTCCCCTCCCCAATGGCTCCTGTCTCTCTCCAGATTTTGGATTATTTCATTCTCCTCGGGCTTCCAGAGAGGTTGTGAACCTGTGGGCTGTCCATCTGTTCTCTTAATATAAGGGGAGGAGGGATACTTTTTCCAGCTCTCCATATCTGTCCTTAAGTTTTATAATAGAAAACCTTGAACCTGTCAAGCTTTGGGAAGAGGGTCTCAGCTAATTTTCTTTTGCCTCCAAACTTTTGTCCAACTGAAAATATTCAAGGAGCCCCACACCCTCAACTGAGTTTTTACTCTGAGATCTTGTAATCCATTCAGAAGTTTTAATGATGGGTGTGACAGCTATAATCTTAATTTCAGATTCATTTAAAAATGAGGGTTTTTTTTTAAAGATTTTATTTATTTGACAGAGAGAGACACAGAGAGAGGGAACACAAGCAGGGAGAGTGGGAGAGGGAGAAGCAGGTTTCCCGCGGAGCAGGGAGCCTGATGTGGGGCTCGATACCAGGACCCTGGGATCATGACCTGAGCCGAAGGCAGATGGTTAACGACTGAGCCGCCTAGGTGCCCCTTAAAAATGAGCTTTAATCAGTTTTTTCACTGAAAGTAGTCCCATTTCTCCCTTTTACCGTCAAGTCCTGGAGGTATTCCCTTCTATTCCTGCTTACAAACCAGACAATTCTTTTTAAATTCTTTTTTTTTTTTTTCTCATATTACCTTGCCAAACGCAGCCAGCAGCAACTAATACGCATGGCGAATATTCTGTCCCGCAAACTCTTCCCAAGAGCTGTGAGTTTATTTCCTGTCTTCTCCATTACTTCAGGTGACAGTTCTGAGTCTGCCAAGCGTCCCCCCCACATCATAACATAGTTTGCCATCTTCCCAGCCTCTCGTAATTATTTCCTCGAGGCTCACCACCCACTACAAAGTCGATGCCACATATTTTAGGTTTGGGTTTTGGTAGAGCCTCCTTTCCAGTACCAATTTCCACATCATTCAAGGTAGCCTAGGTTATGCTGTGTCAATAAACAACCCCCAAATGTTTATGGTTTCTCTTAACCAGTGTTTATTTCCCTTTCAGTGTCCATCATGGCTTGGCTGGCTGCTGTGGGCTGAACGTTTGTGTCCTCCCCAGGTTCAAAGGTGGAAGCCTTAACCCCACTGTGATGGCATTTGAGAGAGAATTGGGTTTGGACAAGGTCATGGGGGTAGAGTCCCATTATGGAATTGGTGCCCTTACAAGGGGATGAAGAGACCTGGGACCTCTCTCTCTCTCTCTCTGCCACGTAAGGAAACCAGAAAGTGGAATCTCACCAGATCTCGACCATGTGGGCATGCTGATTTTGGACTTTCCAGCCTCTAGAACGGTGACAAATAAATGTATGCTGTTTAAGTCACTCAGACTATGGTATTCTTGTGACAATAGCCCCAAATGACTAAGACACTGGCTCAGGGCCCTGCTCCCATATCTTCTCCTTCTGGGTCTCAAACTGCAGGGGGATCCACTGCTGGCAGTTCGGAGATTGCCACCCTGACGTGACAGGCAGAACTTTCTCTCATGTTCTATTGGCCAAGGAAAACCACATGGCCCATCTAATTTCAAGGAAGCAGGTGACTGTAACCTGTAATCGTCCACAATAGAATAAGCCAGAAACGTTTGGAGGACAGGCAGGATGCCCACGCCTCATAAAAGGATTATATTTACCTCTTGTCCACTCCCAATTCAAAAGCACTCTTCAGTGCTTTTTTAGAGTGGCCAGATTAGGCCAATCAGAATATTGAATTCCTCTGACCAGAGGGACTGGCTCAGAATTGGACCTGTGACCCAAATTGATCCAATGAGACTCCATGCAGGGCCTCTTTTAGAATGTTGTTAAGAGGGTGTCTCTCTGATGGACTTGGAAATTGAGAAAGGAGCCTGGACAAGTCAGGGGCTCCAAGTGCAGAGACCCTTGCCTAAAGACATCACAACTGAAAAGCAGAGATGGAGGGGGAGAGGAATGAAGGAGGGGAGTGAAGGAGGGGGAGGGGAGTGAAGGAGGGAGAGGGGAGTAAAGGAGGGCAAAGGAGGATGAGTGAGAGAAAGAGCTAAGAGAGCTGCAGCAAGCATGAGAGGCAAGAGGGAGAAAGAGAGAGGTGAGGGCCCCTGGATCCAGCCATTCCTGATCCACTCCAGGACTTTTCAGTTGTGAGAGCTGGTAAATCCTTTTTTGACTTGAGTTGGATGTTGTCGCTTTCCACCGCGTCTTGAACCACACGCTGCCCCTGTGCCGGGTGCCTAGTCAGTCCGTGTTCTGAAAGGCCCAGTGCAAGCCATGACTTGCATTCGCTCAGGAGGCTACGTTGGCAAGAGGGGAAAAGCAACCAACATTCACTGTAAAGAGTGTGTTGGCCAAAGAGACGTGTGATAGATATGCAAGACCAACCTTAAGGCGTCAGGTTTAAAAGGCACCAAATCAATAGAAAGTCATTAAAAATCAATCCTGTGACAATGGATGCTCTGGTTTGCTTGCCCTCACTCACCACTTCCAGCCTCTAATGCTTGAATCATTTCCCATTGATATGCGTAGCATATGCCAATTTAAATTTATTGGAGCACTTCACATTTTTAAGTGCTTAAATTTGGAAAAGATGAGCTTTATGGGGCCAGCATAGTATGGAATGATCAGAAATGTTAAGAATGTGTTGCACTTTTTGTCATTTACAAAAGGTTAAAGAGTTGGGTTTATGAAATTCAAAATGATTTAAAATCATAAAATTGTTTTAGTCCAGTGGTAGTGTTTGAATTGGGGAATTTGTAGGGAGCTTGGTTTACCTTCCACTTTCCCCGCAGTGACCTTCCACATTTCCAGAAATGGAGCCTTGCCCCAGGGTGGGAGTTCACCTACCCGATAATTCAAAAATGAATACTGTGATCATTTTTAATTTGTTATTTAATTTCCAAGCAACTTGGGCTTCAGATAAGCATGATATATAATGATTTCAAATATTTAGTAAAACTCATATTCTTGAAAGAATTCCACTCTCTCAAATTAAAACTCATTTAAGAATTTGAAGTGATTTTAATTGGTCTTCTCTCCAGGCTGGAAAAAAATCTTATTTCACTTTAAAAAACATTAATTTTTTGTTTTGCCCTGCTTGTTAAAGACACATAGGCAATCAGCATTGGGATTCTAGGAATCGAATTTTCATGTCAAACAGTAAACACTGATAAATCTACAGAATTTCAAACCCCTGCCACAAACAGGTGATCACTTTGCCACGTTTCCTCATCACCCTGATGCCACAGTACCCCATGCTTTTCTCCTGACGGGAGTCCTGGGAATATGAAAACCCAATCAGGAAGGAAGAGCAAACCAGAAGCAGAAGGCCTCGCAGGTGCCGAGGGGACACCGTCCCTTTAGAAGCGCGCCTTCCTCTGGTTGAGCATTCCATATAGACATTCCGTCTGCACTGGACTCGGGTCCACCTGTAATATCAATCACAACAGCGATCCTTTGCTTTAACATATTTGGCATGGGTACCAAGGTCCAAATTTGCTCATTTGTCCTTAAAAAATATGTTCGCCATAATGTGGATGAACATTTCATAACTTTAAATCACTAGTTTAAAAAGCTCACATTTTATGAGGGTGATCAAAAGTGAAACACACGTGAAATGAGGATGTATAAATCTAAACGCAGAGTTTGTCAAACCCAAGGTGCTTGTCCATCCAGCAGACGTCTCTCGCTCCCGGAATGGGCCCCAGTTCAGACTTAACTCCAAACTCCCAGGGACAGCTCTCGGCCTGACCTTGCCCTGTCCGTGTCCTCAGCACCCCCCAGACGGTCAGCCCTGTATTGTGTCCGGTCAGTTCGGCATCCTGCCATCCCCCACAGCCCGACTCGGATGGCCCTTCAGAAATCTGCAATGTGGCAGATGTCAGCCCCAGTTCTCCCTTGGAGCACAAAGGGTGTGGCAATGAGCTGTCCCCCTGGACCCCGGGGTTGGTGCTGGCGCTCGGAAGGGAGAGCCACCTGCTTCCTACCTCTTGCACCCCCCACTGAGATGCACGAAACTGGGGCAGAAAGGGGAAAAAATAACTTCCATCCAGTGAGACTCTTCATCAAGAAAACTCCACAAGAAATTGGTTGTTACCTGCAGATAACAACTGATTTGTTAGCTAATAGCTGGGGGCAAAGCCAAGGCCAGTTATAGCTCCAGCTGTCCAGTCATTAACTGCAGTAAAGACTGATTTTGAGGAGGTTATTGCCGTGATAAAATATCCTCAAAAGATTATAACAGCAATAGTGTATGGGGAAAAAAAAGTCTGAGTGGCTATAGTATGACCGAATGGCTGCATTTGAAAAATTGGCCGCTCCCTGGCAGTTCATAACCGATTTTCCACCAGTCAAAAGCAAGTTGTGCTCTGTTAGGTTTATTATACAAGGCAATAAAAATATTGGCCAGGTTAAATTGTCAGCGTGTTATGGCATTAACCATTCTTTTACTGTGTTTAATTTAAGCGTTACGATGATTCATTATGGAAGAACGTGTCCCATGCAAATGAACAGACATTGAGTGTCAAAAATATGCAGCCTGGTTTTTTTTAAAAAACAAAATTAATTTTTATTTGACGGCTTCTGTAGGCGGAAGGACATCTAAGATGTGGCAAAAAGTGTACATATACTTTTTTTAAATTGCTGTGGCATTCTGAGAGATGGAGTCGTGACGGTGTGGGCCTTAAATAAAGTGTCCCCGTCGGGCACACAGAGCTCAGCAGATGACTTCGGGGGGGACGTGGCCTTGTGGCGCCAGCGCCAGGTAAGTCCCCAGTCCTCACAGCCCTGCCCGCAGCCTTCGGCACATCTGGCTCCAAAGAGCTCTCACAGCCACTTTAGTGGTTCCTGAAGAAGCCACATTGCAGGGCTAGGATCTGACCTATCCGCCCGGGCTGGCAGGGAGACTTCCAAGAGCAGATGTGGCCTTCCACGAAGGGTCCTGTGTAGGCCAGGCAACAAAGGTCTGGGATCCCACCTGCCCCAGAGGAGGACCCAGACCCCGCTGTGGTTCAGGCTTCGCTCTGGGTCTCCCGGGGTGCAGGTGCTCAGGCAAACACACGGGTCAGGGGCATATGCTAACGAAGCCCGTTAATGCCACTGGCTGACCGTGCTCTGCATAAATTAAGGCTGTAGGTGACACAGACTAAGGGAACACACAGTAGGAACATCACACAGCATGTGACACCAACAAGGAAGGCACATCTCACCATCGCTCCCTCCCCTTGATCCCCGTAACACCCTATCCTGGTGCCACCAAGCGATTTCCACCTTGTATGGAGACAGCTGTCCACAGATCTGGTCATCATCCCCTCCTGCCCACACCCACCTCCATGGTCTAAGAACCGTGAGCTCCTTAAAGACAAAAAGCTGGGCCCAGTCTCCATCCCCCACTCCCAAGACTAATTCCTCCAGGTTTGGTGAGGGGCTTGTCCGGCTGCATTCTGTGCATCTGTCCTGAGAATGCAGGCTTGCCCCTCCGGCCACGTCCCCGCCACCTGCACACACTGTGTCTCTGGGAGCGCCTGGAGCCTGTCTCAGGAGCCCTACGGGCCACCACCCCCCCTTCAGCAGCTGCTCTTGGCCTCAGCCATTGCCCCTTCTGCTCCAGCCCCTCCACCGGGCGGCATCACCTCATCCGGGGGCTGCAGCCTGCGACCAGACCTTCCAGCTGCCTGGGGACCGGTGCTCTGTAGCACCCTTGGGGTCCAGTCAGTCCTCAGAGCCATTAGGGGGATGAAGAGGGTGCCTACTTCCTTGCTCCCCAAAGCTCTCATGCCAAGGCAGGTTCTAGACTCGGCTCAGAACAGCCCCTCCCGCCTTCCAGGTATTTCTCCCTGGGGGATGCCGAGGACAAGTTGGGGAGCTGGCCCTCCTTCCAACTCAGGATGCAGCCCAGTGACTGGCACCCCGAGGCTTTCAGCCACGGCCAGTGAGTAGAAGCACAGTTGTCTCCCCAGCTACCTCATTAATGCCTCCAGTGGTCCCCACAGCTCCCCAGACAGCTGGAGCCCAGTGATGCCCACCACCGTCCGTGCCCCCCAGGAGCGCCTCCTGGCTGGCTCAGGAAAGAGAAAGAAGGAGCTCTGTGGCCAGGGTGAGCAGCTTCTGGTGGGAGTACTGAGGATGGAAACCCTGGGGACATCCCTGGCCACACGCCCTGGAACGTGCTCAGGGCAGTGCTCAGAGAGCCCAATGAGCTGCATGGAGGGGACCCCGTGTTCAGAGCACTGAGGGTTGCTGCCAGGAGAAGACCGCCCCCCCGGCACCTGGCATCTGGGAGCATGGAGCAAGCACACTCACGTCTCACAGCGACCCCCACGTTCACATATGCCACACATGGGCCTGCTGTCTGAGCCCAGGCTGCTGTGACAAATGCCACACACAGTCATGTATTTCTCTGGACCCTGGGAAGACCGCGATCGAGGTGCTGCTGTGTCCGTTCCTGGCCAGAGGCCCCTCCCCGTGTCCCTGCCCGCACAGACGCACACCTGTACACAGACGTGCACATGCTCACAGGCTCACTCACATACTTGTGTGCACAATCACACTCACACCCCCATACGCACCTTTCTCACCTTCATTAGTTGGTCAGCGGTTTCCCAGGAGCGCGGTGTAAGCCAGGCCTGGCGCTGAGCTGACCGAATCAGGGAAGCTCTGCTCCTGACAAGCCTCCAGTCTTGTCAAATAACCACCCAACAGACACGTGATGGCCACACGGATCTGGTGCTCGGCAGGCCGCCCCGAGGGCTCTGTGGGTGTAGGCAGGTCGGGACTGGTTTGGGGGGAAGGCTGCCGGAGGAGGAGCCTGCAAAGCTCAGGGTGCTGGTCATGTACAGCTCTCCAGGCTGGAGAAGATGAGAAGACATCTGGGTGCTGTCCCCATCCTGCAGCCACCACAGTCCCTGAGCAGGCCAGGATGCAGGGGTGAGACTGGAGGCTGCCCAAGCCACGTCGGCGTCCCCCTGGCCAGCAGGTGGGGCAGCTTGCACCCTACCTCGGCTCCCCTGGCGGCACAGGGGGTCATCCTGGGCTGTGCAGAGGTGATCAGGGCACAGTCTGCTGACAGGCAGGGTGAAAGCAAAGGGCCTCCTGATGCTCTGCCGCTCGGTGCCTCCCCCGGGACCACCACCAGCCCGAGATACTCTGCCCTCCTGGCCCCCTTCCTCCCACCCTTCCCTGTCTCTGCTGGAGCATGGGGTGGGACGGCACAGAAAAGGCCACCCTTCCTGCCCTGCCTTCTCTGGCAAGGGCAGCCAGCCACCCTGTCATCCACAGTCCCTCCCTCCCTGCCTCTGAACAACCAGAGGGGGGAGCCTCCTGCTGGGAGGGTCACCCAGGAGGACCATGCCCCCTCAACTCACCTATACACCCTCTTTGCCAGGGCCTCCCCCTGCCTCCCATTCTGTCAGGAGCCTGGCAGCCCCAGTTCCCAAGCCTTCTTTCCTTCAGTGGCATCAGGGCTTAGCGTCTGGCATGGGGACTTCTTTGAGTTTTTTAGGAAGACCCTCAGAGGCTGCCAGCAAGTCCAGCTAGAGAGTGGGGTAGGGCGGTGCTCCCAGGCAGTGTGAAGAGATCAGAGGCCAATCTGGAGTCAGGACACCAGGGTTCTTGTCCCAAGTCATTCTCAGGGCAGGTGACCTCCCAGGGGCTCCGTGAACCTCCCCTGTGAAAAGTGAGGGCCTCCCTGGTCCTTATCAGGGGCAGGTGGGGCAGCCGGGTGCTTCGGGTGCCTGTGGCCCTTGCACAGGGCGGCCTGCAGATCCAGCCATTGAGTAGTAACTACCAGGCACCTGCTGTGGTGAAGAAACGGCAGAGAGAGCCAGACCCAGCCCAGCCCTCCACAGCACTGGGAGTTTGGAGCGAGGGACAGACGTAATCTGCAGGCGGCCATACAACCCACTGGGATGCCAAGGCTCAGGAGAGCAGGTAAGTGCTGCTGAGTAAGGGGGGCAGTAGGGGGAGTGCCAGGAACGGCAGGGGCTCCAGGGCAGCAGCACCCAGACTGCTTCAGGGGGGCAGGGGTGTTCATAAGGAGGACGGGACTCAGTGCCACACAGGTCTCTGAGCAGCCACGGAGCAGGGAACAAGGGGGGACATGTAGAAAATGGGACATGGGAGGTCAGGGGTCATGCCAGGCAGGCTTCCCAGGAGCTGCAGAGATGGGATGAGAAAGGGGTTGGTTGCCAGGGCAAGGGGAACCCCCGGAGGGGCCGCGAGGGAGGAATGCACGAGGACCAGGGAAGCCAGCGCTGCTGATGTCCGGGTGCCGGGGGGCAGGAGGCTGTACTTGGATCCTTATTGCTGTGGCAGGGAAGGGGCAGACACTCCACCTGGGGGAAGCCCTAGAAATGGGATGGGATGGGCCGTCCGTGTGTGTGTTTGTGTGTGTGTATGTCTCCGTGTGTGCACACACACGTGCATCATGTGCAAGCCTCTGCATGTGTGAGTGTGGACATCCGCATCTATTCATCTGTGCCCGTGGCCATGTGGTGTAAACATGTGCCTGTGTGCACATGCATTTGAGGATGACAGACAATGAGAAGGATGATGGGAAGCTACCCAAGCCAGACATCCCAGTGTTGGTTTGGGGGCTCTTCCTGCACCCCTTCCCCCGACCCCCCAGGCTAGGAGACTAGGATTTCCTAAGGAAAGCCTCCCTGGACCTCTTCCTTGGAACTCCGAGGGACAGTTGGAGTGTTTCCCACCCCCAGCAGGTCTGAGCCGAGAAACTGGCAGGTGAATCGCCCAGTATGTTTGCTGTAGGGACTTTAGGAAAACCTGAGGATCCCAGGGCCAGAGACCCTCTTTGTCTAGCTCAGGGCTGCAACATAAACAAAGTGAGTCAACCATAAACACCTGTCCTGGTGGACTTGCCTCCCACCCCCAGTGCCTCATGGGCAGGGACAGTCTGGACATCTCTCTCCCCAACAGAGTCCAGCCCACAGGGTGCTGGGCCTCAAGCTGGCCGCCATGAGCGTCCATGGATAGAAAGGGTCCAAGCAGTCGGTGCCCCAGCCTGTCCAGGGAGGACAGCAACCACCCCACACACCATCCACGGGGGGGGGGGGGGGGCAGCTCCCCCCACAGCCCTGGACGGGGCCCCTTCTCCTGGTCAGATGGCTTCACAGACCTGTTCTGACCTCCACCAACCCACAGAGAAGGAACATGAGCCTCAGTCCAGCACCTGGCCTGGAAGCGCCCTCAGAGCACCCACTGCCCTCTGCTTTCTGCTTTCATGCACCCTCATACATCATTCCATATCAAGGATTAATTTTCATTGTATTTTCTAAAACTATATTGCAACACATTGTGTTATATCCTTACGCATTTTGCAAGTGTAATGGAAAAAAATGAATGAAATGATACATAATTCTTATTTATTTTTATTACTAGCCAGCTCAATGTTGTACTCGGAAAAGCACAGCCCCAGACAAGTCAATATAATGTATTTCAGCACGGTGGTTTAGCACAATGTATTTTAGGACTATGTCACCCACAAACATAACTATTTTTCTGCTCAGAGAGGTAAGGGTCGGAGCTATGCTCCTCCTAAATGAAAAACCATCCAATTTCAGACTTAACAAAGCGCCCTGTCCCCCGATCTTTCAGCAGCCAGCCTCTGAGTATTTGCGGCTTTGCTGCAAAGGCCCACCCGGTCCCTATTCTACTTTGTTCTCAAAGCCCGTGTTTGACTAATTCTGTACTCCAATAATTGCTAAATCAAAAGAATTTATTATCCCTGAAACTTTAAATGGGAAGGAAATAAGGGGAGGAGGTTAGCACTGAACCTTAATAATGATAAAATTCAACCATGGTCAGCGACTTGCAAACCATAATCCCAGTCCAGGAGAACGTGGGGGTTGGGCGGGCTCGGGGAGAGGGCCCTTCGGAACCCAGGCAGCCATGCCTTTTGGTAAAAAAGAGCCAATGCGGGCTCGGGGCTGGGAAAAGGAAAAGACCAGCTCAGTTCTTTTCTGTTACCTGTTTAAATGAAGTCTAATTCCTCTTATTGTGCCGGAATTAATTTGGCTTAATTCTCTCTCCCCGTGTGAGAGGCCTCCTGCCATATTCTGGAAACGTTTTCAATCTCCCCAACATGGAAAGAAAGGAGGCGAGAGAGGCAAAGGTGCGGGTGGGGGCAGGCAGAGAGGCAAAAATAGAGGACATAAGAGGAGATCAATTCAACAATGTTGCTGTCGGAAATCAGAAATGCACATCTTTTGCCTCTCTTGATGGGGAACCAGCCAGCGAGCTCTGGCCGGAGCTGAGTGGGGCTGGCTCTGTAACTACCAGTGGAGATGCTCACAGGAAACGTTGCCTGTAAAAAAAATACCACTTTTATTTTCTTTTCTGTCTCTAAGTAGAATTTCGGTCACAAAGAATATAGGGGAACAGGCCGGATGTGTGGCCTACATGGAAGGCGCGGGGGAGAGCACTGCTGGGGACTCTGCCCCCTGTCCGTCCCGCTGTCCCCTCTCAGAAGCGGCTAATGGAGGGCCCAGGGCTAGAGGAGAACAAATGTAACAGGTGGTAGTGAGCACACCGAATGTGAGGTCAGATGGGCCCCAGAGGCGGGTCCCCACAGCAGACCCTCAGGGAGTGGTCACATTCCCCTTGCGCCATGCCCTGCTGGCCATGGACAACACCTCTCTCTGGAGACTGCAGGGGTTCGAGCTGTCCCCTCTGTACACGAAGTCTGGACCCTCCCAGCTTGGCCCCGCCTCCCAGACTCAGCCCCGCCTTCCACGCTCAGCAGCGTTCTGCACGCTTGACCACACCCCCATTCAGCCACACCCTCCCACTCTGCCCCGCCCCTCCAAGCTCTGCCCCTGCTTCCCCGGCCAAACCCTTTCCTCCTCACCGTGGTCCCCTCATGCCTCCTGGTCCTCTCCCCGCTTTCACTCTCCACCCTCCCAGACACCTCTTGGAACCCAAGTCAGATGGTGTGGACGCCTGCCCGCCGGACACCTTTCGAAGGTCTCTGCCTGAAACGCGAGGCACACGGTGTGGCGCCGCCCACTTGGTCCCCTCATCTCAGCCACCTTCCACCTTGCCCTCTACCTATGCCCACTCTCCTGCCAGGGCCTCTGCTTACTGTGCCCTGTGCAAGACCGTCACATCGTCAGGGACACCCCCTCACGGGGTACTGGAGGCTGCATGCCTGGCTCCTTCAGGACCTTCAAGGCAGTGGTAACTGTCCCTTATTTGTGTGATCAATTGACTAATATTTCTTTTTCCCTCCTGAGACTGGAGCGCAAGCATTATGTTTACACTTGGCTTACATCATTTTAACCTAGAGCCTAGAGCAGAACCTGGCACGAAGAGGAGTTACTCAATACAATTATCTTTAAAAATGTCTATTAGCAAAATCAAAGTTGCAGAACAGAAAAATATTTACTAGATAGATAACTGACAAATGTCAGATATCAGGTTAATACCCTCAGTATATAAAGAGACCTCACAAATGGATTTTGAGTAGGCGGTTTATGAATTGGTGCCATAGGTCTGACCCCAGCTGCTGGTGGAAAACCCACCCAACCACCCACTTCCTCTCCATAAGCCAACCCACCACTCACTCTTCTCCCAGGACCCCTGGCCCGGAGGGACTGAGCTCTGATTGTCTGGGCCCCTGTCCTCCCAGGGCGCCTCCTTCAGGCCAGGATACCCGGTAAGAGCTCAGTAACGCCCACACCCTGACTCGCTTAGGGAGAACCAGGAGAAGAAAGGCTGCTTCCCAGGCGGCTTGCGGTACCTAGGGATGGACACGAGGGGGTCAGAGCTGTGGGCACCAACCGCATCTCTTTACACAGAAGCTGTGTCTTACAGGCTCTGTGTGAATGGTTGTTAGAGACCGTACACATACGCTTGAGACTTCCCTTAAAAAAACCTCTGACAATATCCTTTTGAAAGCAAAACACTGTGTTTGTAATGAGACAGCTTTTCCTATTTTACAGAAAATTCAGACATTTGTATTTGAGTTTACTTTAATGGAGCCCCCTCTGCACCACCAGACCCCCCCCACCCCAAAGCACAAGTTTCTACTTTGATGAAAAGTCGACTGGCCTTAGCAGACTGTTCACTCCTTATTTTCCCTCTGCCTTGATCTCTTTTCTATTTTAATACTATTGTGCCGTATGTATTTTTGTTATCCACATTAAACGCTTTTGGAACCAGGTGGGTGTATAGCAGTAAATAAGCAAATGAGCACTTGCAGTAACTTCTCTGTCTCCCCTGTCTGAGCCCCGGGCCAGGCAGGTCCAGGGCCCCAGTGATCCTCAGAAGGCCATGGGGACACATGCAAAAGGCCACTGCTCAGGGGTTGGAAGGAACTGGAATACGAGGTCATGCCAAGCATGGTCTTGAGAAAGGGTAAGGGCCTTTGTTCAGGCTGGTGGGTTCTGCAGAGACAGAGTAAGGAGTGGAGGAGGGGATCCCCATTTCTGGCCAAGGCTTGGCCGCTAAGATGTCTAGAAATGGGGCGTGGCCCCAGCTCAGGCTGACTGGGCTGGGGTACCTGGGAATGTGAGTGGGCCTAGGGAAGGCCCCACAGGCCCCACACCGAGGTGGCTGCAACCCTGGAAAGTCTGTTTGGATGGAGAGGCCACCCGTCCATCTGTCTGACTGACCATCGATCTCCAAGCACACAAGACTAAGCTGGAAGGGAAAGATAATGAAGCTGATTCATGATCAGAAGAAGAAGCTGTGGGCACAGGGCCAAAGAGTCTTCTTGGATGGGACTTTTTGTTTCCAGTGCTCTATTCGAAACCAGCTGCAATTCTTTTTTTAAATACCGTTCCAGCCGACCTTTTGAAACGAAGTATTTGTATTTCAATGCGAAATCTGCATTTTGACTCCACGATGAGGCTCAATTTTCTGTCCTTGGTTGTTCTCCTCAGACAAGCTAATGCTTTGGGGGCCTGTACATATGCTCAAGATCAAAGACAGGGCCACATGTATGCAGAGAAGGATAGCCCAGAGGCGCTCACCCACAGTGACCGGGGAAAGGGAGGGCTCCGTTGTCACCACCACGAGGACAGCCGTCAGAGAGGCCGTTCCTGCCCTGCGGCGTGTGTCCGTGTGGCCGGAGAAATGGCAGAGAATAGGGCGCGGTACAGAAGGGCTGGGAAGGGGCGGCCAGGAACCGACCCCAGGCGTCCGGCACGCTCCACTGTCATAAGGGCAGTGACTGAAATAAATACCAGTTAAAAGAAAAACTGGCAGGAAGATGCCTGGCTAGAAGATGCATAACTGCTGACTTGGTGACACAAGAGAGCATTTTAATTTTGCAGGTACAAGGATACTATTAGAGAAAGGAAGGAAGAAATGAAGGGAGGGAAGAAATGGGTGTGTGGTGACTCCCAGCGTATACAGCCCTGGCCCGTGGAACTGACAACAGCAAGTATACAGGAACCGTTCTGGGGATGCTGACCCCGAAGCAAGCCCATTTTCAGCACAGGAAGGAGAGTAATGGATGATGCTCTGTCATTTCAGAAGATGTCACCAGCATGAAGTCCAGACCCTGGCCAGCATGTCCCGGATTTGGCTGCAGGTGCTCAGAGTTAGACAGCTCTCTTGGAAAAAGAAAAGCATTTAACCAATGCATCTGACATGGTGGCCAGCTCCCTGCATTGGCTCTGAGTTAAAAATAAATCATAACCCCACAGCGAGGCACCCAGGGGAAGGGGGGAGGAACCCCCTGTTTGTCCTGGCTGTGCCGAAAGCACATGAGGGCTGGAGTCCTGGTCTAGAAAAGGTCAATGTTCTTGTCTCGAGGGGGGACAGGAGCTGCAGGACAGGAGACTGGGAGACAGGGGACGGGTCCAGGCCTCGCTCAGCCCCTCACTGCCTGGGAAGCCTTCAATAATTGCGGTAGACTCTAGCAGTGTCAGTCTCCTAACCTGGGAATAGGAGTGAGATATCCGGCTTTAGCTGTCAGCTTGACTGAGCCACAGGATGCCTAAATATCTAGTTAAACATGATTTCTGGGTGTGTCTGTGAGGCTGTTAGCAGGTGAGTGGGCAGACTGGGAAAAGCCGGGTGCCCTCCCCAGCGCAGGTGGGCCCCATCCAGTCCACTGAGGGCCTGAAAAGCACAAAAAGGCAGTGGGGGAGAGAATTCTGTGTCTGATTATAGAGCTGGAATATTGGTTTTCTGCTGCCCTTGAACTGGGACTTATACCCTCAGTTGCCCTGGTTCTCAGACCTTCAGACTGGGACTAGAATTTACACCAGTGCTATCCTATTGGTTCTGTTTCTCCAGGGAACCCTGACCAATACAGGGAGTTTATATCACACCCAATCTTTGGGGCACCTGGGTGACTCCGTCAGTTAAGCGTCTGACTCTTGATTTCGGCTCAGGTCACGATCTCAGGGTCGTGGCATTGAGGCCCACGTCAGGCTCTGTGCTCAGCACAGAGTCTACTTGTCCTTCTCCCTCTGCTTCTCCCCCCCCCCATACTCGCTGTATCTCTCTCTCTGTTTCTTAAAATAAATAAATAAAATCTTTAAAAATATATATATCACACCCCATCCTCAAGCCTTGGGCAGTAACCCAGTGCCTGGCTCAGAGTCGGTGCTCATGATAAGAATGACGGAGGACGAGCAGGGACAGAGACCATCCCTGAAGACGAGCACATGGGCCCAGCAAGTCATGTTTCTCGGGGACACCTGCTCCATGTCCTCCGAATGCCATGGCGACCTGTGAAGGTGGGATCCTGGTTAACACTAAGCTGGTTAAAAGTTAGAAAGGATGGCCCTGCTCATCCCATTCTCCAGAAACATACCCCGAAATTCTATTTTCACAACTTTCCTTTTCCTCTCAGAAAGAAAACCATTTATGAAGCATGGCCTTCCTTGGATAATTGTCGGTTATCACCTCTCACTCCAGCTCTTCCAAAAGAAGAGGGGCTTTGGCAAGACTGGGGGTGAGTTCTCCCTGCCTCACGGGGGCAGGACACCTCCAGGCCGGCAGCGGGCGGCCCAGCGCCCTGGGGCCACCCAGGACCGGGTTCTCTGACCACGTGGCTGCAAAGACAGAGGCCGACATGGGCAGGAGCCTCCCGGGGGATGGGGGGGGGCTGCTCTCTTCCACCCCAGGCTCCGGGCCGTACCACGGAGTCTCCCCAAGGCAGCGAGAGGGCAGGCAGGGGCTGGCACGGGAGATGAGGCTGGGCCGGGGTACACCGGGAGAGATGAGTGTGGGAGGAGGGAAGTGCTTGGGGAAAGGTCTCTTTCAGAGTCCCCGGAGAGGTGAGCCCGGCTCCAGTCCCAGCTCTTACCGGCCTGCTGGGCGGCCCTGGGGAACTCCTTAGTGTCTCTGGGCCTCAGGTTCCTCGCTCACAAGTGAGAGGGAGGGAGGTTGAACCTCAGGCCCACCCAGCTTCCAAGCCCTCAAGCTCTGCCACTTTCCTGAGAGGCAGTGCGGGCCGAAGGGGTGTTTGAAAGGCTAAGACCTGGCCTGGTTTTTCCAGAAGAGGAGACATCCCTCTTCCCACACAGACTTCTCTAGCCACTCCCACCCCCGCCCCAAGCCTCTGGGGTCCAGCAGGGGTAATACCTTTCCTGTCATTCAGTTGGGCCTGGGAAAGTCCTGCGTGGACAGGGCCTGGGAGCTTTCTGGATGGTGTGGAGATGCGCATGTCAGGCTTTGGACACAGCTCAGGGGGTGGGAGATGCCACAGGCGTGGAGAAGGGGAATGTGGTGCTCAGACAAGCAGTCACCTGGGGCAACAGCACCTCGCCAGGGCTCTTGCAGACCCACATTCGCCCCCGCCCCTTGGTCCAGAGAGGGGCTGATGCAGGGAGGACGTGCCCAGAGTCGGTGGCTGAGACCTGCTCCCGCTGTGGCCACAGCTCTGGATGCTCCCATGAGGAGGTCTCTCCTCCTCACACACTCAGTCTGTGGTTCGGCCCAGCCTGACTCCTCTCCCCACCCCACTGTCTACTGGGACAGGGCCGTGGGGCCTCGACCATCACCTGGGCACAGCAACTGGCTCAGGGACATGGGGCCCAGCCTTGCCAGCGAGGTGCCAGGATCACTTGGCCCCGGTGGGGAGCAGCTTTTCTGCGGAGGCCTCTGAGCTGGAGGGTCTAAGTGTGTGGCAGTGTCTTTGCTGCCTGAGAGCGGAGCCAGGGTGGCGGAAGGCCGAGCTGAAAGGTAGGGGGAGGTGGCACGCCGCCGGCGGCTCAGTTCGGCCCTGGCTTTCTGGTGCCGAGTCAGACGTGCCCTTTTCTCTCCGTCCCACTTCACGTGCGTTTCTGTCACTTACAACTGAGGGGTTGTGCCACTTCTCCAATTCCGTGCAGGGCTCTCCGACCCAGGGCAGGGGCTGAAGGGTCACAGGAGGAACCCCCCCTCCGGTGCCACACGCACACGCAGACTTGCCGGGCAGACATAGGCCTCCCTCTTCCAAAGGGACGCAGAGCCAGCCGGCGTCCCGCTCGCAGCGCCACAGGAGGGAGGAGAGGGAAGGAGGGGGGCATGGGGCAAGAGGAGGGTCAGGGGGCTCACTCCCCCCCGCGAAACGCATCAAACCCGAGCGCGCCAGCGGCCGGTCCCTGGATATGCGGA